>NC_066520.1:11849708-11869708 GCF_024679095.1 Eriocheir sinensis
TCCGTGTTCTGGTATATGTGTGCTTGATGATAACGCTGTACATGCACTCTCGATCCTCCTCGATATGATTTCTTTCTACGTTTATTACGACAAATTTACAAACTTATCACCAATTAGCTTACCTTGGGGGGACATTTTAAATATCATCACTGACTGCCTTTACCTTGTTGGACTTTTAAAATATCACCATCTACCTTTGATTTGGGAGAACTTTTAACTATCGTCTACCTTTACTATAGGAGACATTTAATGGGTGTTACAGATTTCCGTCGAGGTGGATCCACGTGTTTGTTTTAATAGTGGAATCAAGGAATCATGCCGCCCTAAGCTTGACCCTCCAGACCTTTCAGCACGTGAGGGTCAGCGAGTGGGAAGGGAAGGGAGCCCCGCGGACCTCATCAATGTGGACCGGTCGTTGAGGCTGAGCTTGACATGCCTAGAAGGTCCCCCGCCATATTACAACCATTAGCCCTTCTCTCTCTCTCTCTCTCTCTCTCTCTCTCTTGTATTTGGTATTAATGAACTTAATACATGCATTTTTAAAGCCCTCCAAGAAAAGTCGAAAGGAATCTGTGTCCTAAACGGGCGGTCATTACGAATTCACCTGAGAGAGAGAGAGAGAGAGAGAGAGAGAGAGAGAGAGAGAGAGAGAGAGAGAGAGAGAGAGAGACGATAACACTGCATATTTCAGGTGTTGTTACCAGAAAATCGCCTGAGCAGTCCACACGTGAGACACACGGACACACACCTGCACACACCAGTTATACCTGTCCTCCCACACCTGTCAAACACACACACACACACACACACACACACACACACACACACACACACACACACACACACACACACACACACACACACACACACACACCTGCAACAAACGGATATCCACGCCCACGTACTGCACCAATTAATTCTACACCATCACTCAATCCTCTTCTATAGCCCCCTCAAGCAATCCCGACACGTTCTCTATCACTAACTCTCCCACGCGCACCTGTGTATCACCTTCCTCCATTGTCTTCACCTGTATCACCTGTTTTCACGTGAACCTAGATTCCCAACCTCGATATTCCCACCACTGACTGCCCTTTACACTCCCTTCCCTCCCTCCCTCGCTGCTAACACACCTGAGGCTGTTTAGAGCGGTTCGCAGTGGAAGTGAATGTTCGTGACTATGAATTTACCTTTACCAGACACGAGCGTGGAGGGGCGGCGGTCACACCCTCGCGTATGTACCTGTGATTGTGGTCTGGCTAGGTAACCTGATGCCTGTCAAATGACTCGCACAGGTGACTATTTCCGCCCTCGTTGTAGTCACGAGCTGAATAATGGTCGACATGCTGGCTCCCGTTCCCCCCACCCCCCCGTCCTCCTCGCCCACCTCATTATTAGGGAGGCGGAGGGAGCGACAGGTGTAATGCAGGTAATTGTGAATGCTGAGTGACTGGAACTGCGACTCAGATTACAGTTATGAACGCTAACTGAGGGTCGTCAGGCGCCCCCGGTTCTCAGCGAGCGCTCCCTCCCTCCCTCCCTTCCCTGCCCCCGCTCTCTGTCTCCCTCCCATGCATGTAGCGGCACCGGGGGACGGAACGCGTGCCTTACAGCAGACACAGTGGCCGAGGATAGTGACCACTGTGATCGGGGGGGAGGGATGGGTACGTGTGTGTCCTGTCGTGAAGTGTTGTCAAGAGCACTGGTCAAGGAACATATTTTGGCCACGGTAACAATGAAGAGAAATATTCCTCTGTGTTATACCTGTCAGGAAAAATAACGATGAAGAAAAACAGCATGACTATAGTTTTCTGATGCCCATCCATCTATACATCCAACTTGATTGCTACGAAGGAACAAGCGAGTTGGGAGCCACTGAACGGAGGACTCTACTGGACTACCCGCCGGGCCAACCAACTCCACGAGGCCAAGTGAAAACAGCAATAACAAGAAGTGATGCTCGGATAACCACCACGCAGCCCCTGCGGACACCCCTAAGCGGTCGAGGGGGAGCAGCTGAGAGTGAAAAGCGTCCTATATATGAAGCCAAACCCGGGCAAGCAAGGAGTCAGATTCGGTTCAACAAGACGTGAAAAGGAGACAGGCGGGGAGTGAACATCGGGCCAATAATGAAGAGGAATCAAAGGCCCAGCAAGTGAATAGCGGATCAAACGGGAGTGAAAAGCAAACCAACAGGGAGTGAAAAGCTGACAAGATGGTAAAAAGTGGGTCAACATCGCGAATAAGTGTCTGCTTAGTGTGCTAGTCTGCTTGGAACAGGTGACACTCTGAAAGCGGGAGAGTGGGGTTCGAGGGGCTGAGAGAGAGAAAATGTGTGCGTGTGTGTGTGTGTGTGTGTGTGTGTGTGTGTGTGTGTGTGTGTGTGTGTGTGTGTGTGTTCTCCTTTTCCCAGAATCGCCTGTTTTCAGCTCCATTTTGGCGGGCATGTCCAATAACAGGCGCGGAGGGTGCGTGAGACCGCCCGTCCCTGCTTCGCCCCGTGACAGCTGCCCGACAGGCTTCTCGCAGGCCAGCACACCGATGATAGTTATGATAGTAGTAGTAGTAGTAGTAGTAGTAGTAGTAGTAGTAGTAAAGGTAGTGAAGCAAGCCAGTATGGAGGAAAAATATAATAAGAGCCTTTTAAATAATGTGCTTCAAAATACAATTAAACGATATAACAAACCCCGACCCACTAATCTCTTCACGCTTCATTTATCACAACAATCAGTTCCTTCCTTACGACTTGTGTGTGAAAAAAAACTATCACGAGAGCCGAGACTGTTCCTTGTCATCAGGAGAAGAGTTATTACACACAGAGCCATAGAGAGTCGCCATCATCTCTCGCCACGTCCATCTGGCTGCCTCGGGGCCCTTACATCACCAAGGACCCCTCCTCAGCATCCCTCCCTCTCCCAACCACCCCTGATCACTACTCCCCCAATCACCCCAGTCTCCACCCTCTCCTGGTCCCTCGTCCCTGGCCACCCTCCAGGACCTGACCCCTTTCTGCACCACTACCCCCTTGCCCTGACCCCTGTCCATCCCCTGCCTCCCCGACTAAGGACCCTCTGGCCATGCTTCCCGCCCCTCCACCTCCCGCTCCCGCCCCACACACGCCGCGGGGCCAGTGTGTCCCGTGCAGCAGTGACCTATTACGAGCCCCAGTCCTCACCCTTGACTCATGACACACACACACACACACACACACACACACGAGAGAGAGAGAGAGAGAGAGAGAGAGAGAGAGAGAGAGAGAGAGAGAGAGAGAGAGAGAGAGAGAGAGAGAGAGAGAGAAACCCTGCCTTCTATTCAGGCAACACTGCAATCTGCATAGTGCAACTCACCCCATTGTCTCAGGGCTAACTTGCTCCCTTTAAACTGGACGGTCACTTTGTACGCGGGGAGGGGAGGGTGATGGAGGTAGTGCGGGGCAGAGGAGCTACGGGGAGAGGGGGGTGGGTCAAGCTGCATGTGCCCCGGGGTGAGGCGTTATCCCCGCTCCCGTTTTCCCTTTATTCTCTCTTACGATTTTTTTTCCTCTTCGTGGAATCGCGGCCTTTTGTACATTTTTACCGCATCCCTTTGTCCCGCCTCATCGGTGTTTGTGTTCCCGGTCCAGAGTGTTGCCGCCTCTCTCTCTCTCTCTCTCTCTCTCTCTCTCTCTCTCTCTCTCTCTCTCTCTCTCTCTCTCTCTCTCTCTCTCTCTCTCTCTCTCTCTCTCGGATGTGCAAAATGGTGAATGGGACAAATAAGCCTTCGAGGGTCTAAGGCCACTCCGTGCAGCCCTGGACGAGGCAGCTCCTGAAGGGCTTGCCGACATCCCGCAAGGCCCACACGCTGCTGCCCGGGAAGGCTTGTGTAGGGGAGGCTGCCACAGGGACCGGGCGTTGGGATGTTATACTGACTTCTAGCATTGCATTCACCAGCAGTACAATGTCGTAATAATATACAAATACACCTATTTCAAACACAAAAAAATAAACATCTACACCCATATCCCCCCCCCCCCGTCACATACACATTGATAACAAATAAATGAACAGGTTTCCATATCATTTTGCCACGATACGGAAATAAATCACCGTCGCCTTAAAATATATTGCAAAGTTTATTGATGAAGAGCACTCGCCACATTGAATTTACCTATTAGCAATATCTTTTAATCATTGCGAACAGCTCTGTGCTTCCTGTGATAAATATAAAATGTAGTAGAAATAATAATACAAAACCAATAAGCATGCACATTAATAACTAAATTGCCTGATAAGGAGGTCATCCACATACCGAGGCCGGAGCTCCCGACGACAACGACCCAGCGATCACAGTGACTAATGTTCGGTCATTCCGCTGTGTGACTCAAGGCGGTGAGACGGGATATTAATGTTAAAAGGAATTTGTGGATGAAAGTCCGTGTCGTGTGTGTGTGTGTGTGTGTGTGTGTGTGTGTGTGTGTGTGTGTGTGTGTGTTTGTCAAGAAGGCAGGTGCGTGCGTCCCAGGTGTGAGTGACTTCTCTGTAAACGCTCCTTCACACAGATTAAGAAACACGCTTCACTCTTCCTCTCTGGTCACGAGACAACCAAAGAACCAACATGTCATCTTCCTCACGCGTGCCAAGAAGAAACAGAAAAAGAAAAACACATAAAACAACTCACACACGCTATTTCAATTCTCTCCGCTACCGATACCGTGTGCGAACTCAGCTTCATCCGCCTCCTTCATTTATCACTACGAGCCACCGGACAAGCAGCAGCATCCTCCGAGCAGCTGCTTTCACCCTCCTCTCCGGGTCTCCGCCACTCCAAGTACGAGTTTCACCGCCATAATGCGCGGGTCGGTGCCACAACACTATTTTGCTGTCCGACTCTCTCACTCTTTCAGTCTCTGCTTCCTTTCCCTTTCACTATTTTTCCTCACCGCTGCTATCGTTCCGCCTTCCACTGTTCCGCCGCGCTCTCCCTGTAATCTTTCCACCGTCACTCTCCGCCTCCCTGCCCAAACATGTAATCTACTGCGTGTTTTTTTTTTCATCTATACCTGTTGCGTTTCTGTTTTCGTACTGAGTCATCATTCGCTTTAAGATTAACTTTGTGTTTTTGCCAAGCATCGGTGTTATGAAGTAATATCGGAAAACGTTATTTTCTCTCTCATACCTTTAACTTTTTCTTAGACCATCTTCTTCCATTTTAATACAGCTTCCTCTCTTCATGAAGTGCACTGTTATTCACTTTTATCAAATTTTTTCCGGTAAAAAACAGGGTTCTTTAGAATATAGATAAACAATAATTTTCCCCTTCCCTCCATGATTTGCAACAAGTATATAAATAAAGCTACAATGAGTTACTACAACATGGTTTGAGTTACTTACCTTGATGCCCTCTTCCTGTGCTCTGAACCCAGCCTCCGGAACACCGCGGTCGAGACAAAAACTGAACCTGAAAATTAGTAATAAAAACGTTAATAAATCACAGTTTACAAGAACACAAAAAAGTACACACACACACACACACACACACACACACACACACACACACACACACACACACACACACTAACACACACATTCCTCTTCATCAACTTCCTTCTTTTTTGCCTTGATGTACCTTCGCTTCTTCATCAAGCAGTTGCCGTTCCCTTCTTTCTCCTTTCCTCCCCTCCCCACCTCTCCCTTCCTGCCTTCACCGCCTTACCCTTCCTGCTGGCCTCTCCATCGCCATCTCTTCCCCCACACGCAAGGTCCTCACTCCTTCCCCTTCTATTTTTTTTTTTTACCAGCATTTCCCTCTCCCTCTCGTGTAACATTTCCCATCTGCAATACACAATCCTCAATATCATTTACCCATTCCTTCCCCCTGAACACACCTCGCTCGAATGGAGATTGGCTGGCAGGTATTTTCCTTGGCCAATCCACAAACGACTTGCTCATCCTGTCGTTATATAAATATCAATGAAGACATCTCCTATCCCTGGCATGCCGGCTTGGAAGCGAGGAGAGGACAGTATTCACAATTACACAGGTACTTAGCCAGGTGACTTTCACGTGGACGCCATAAACCTCCATAAACCTCACAAACCAAGGGCCTCGCCACGTCTTAACCCCCGCCGGCAGAGTTTCAATAATCAAATAAACTCTTACGCAAGTTCCCCCTCCGGCCGCGGCTCTGATTAAGCGGTGGGAGGCGGTAAGGAGTGTGAGGCGTGCGGCGGGGTGTGTGCGGGCGAGAATCGTCTGCAGGAGGCGGTGTGTGTGTGTGTGTGTGTGTGTGTGTGTGTCCCCGGCAGCCCGCGGCCCCCGCACGCACGCCCGCCACATCACCTCCCGCCGCCCAGCTATGACAGCGATCCTAACCGTGAAAACCCAGGCAAAAACATGTACAAAAAGAGAGAGAGAGAGAGAGAGAGAGAGAGAGAGAGAGAGAGAGAGAGAGAGAGAGAGAGAGAGAGAGAGAGAGAGAGAGAGAGAGAGAGAGAGAGAGAGAATTACATCTGCTACTCTTACTACTGATATACGACCCTCACCACCACGACCACCACGACCATCCTAACCCTCGTGTGACAACTAACACCCACACAATGGCAGCATTACATCACATATCACTATAAACATCACCACCACCATCACCGCCACTACCACCCATCACCGCCTCCTTCACCGCTGCAGCGCCACAACTTTACCACCGGAAGCCTCGCCAGCAGTCAGCGGCGCCTCCTGTTTGCCTCTCACACCTTCAGGGCAGTGGAGGGCGTGGCGAGGAATGAGAATGGGAGGAAGAGGAGGAGGGGGAAGGAGGAGGAGGTGAAGAGGAGAGGGGAGGAGGAAAGGGAAGGGGGCTGTTCTTCCTCCCTATAACCCATCCCAAGGCACCGCGCAGGAGTAAAGGAAAAAAAGAAAAATGAAAAAAAGTTCACTAATGCTTCACTATCGTCACCAGAGGAGGTAAAAAGAGGGAAGTCTTCAGTATACATGTAAAAAAAAAAAGACGAAGACAAGGTATGGTTTAAGGGGGGCTGCATGAGTGGTTCCTGGGGTGCATGCATGGGAGAGTGTACTATACCACGACCCCCTTTGATAACCCCCCCTTCACCATCATCCCCCCCCCCCACAACAATCTCAAGCCCCCACGCGGTAGTATATATCCTCTGAGTGGCGAGACGCGACGCGGAATATTAAGCATAAGATGGACATTCTATGCTAATCTCGAGATGTCGGCTCCCACTCGGCGTTTTCTTTTATTAGTGGGCGATGCATAACTGGCGAGAGGGATCCCTGCTATGTCACCTCGCCGAGCTGGGAGAGGAGGAGGAGGAGGAAGACGGAGGAGGAGGAAGACGGAGGAGGAGGAAGACGGAGGAGAATGAGGAGGAGGGAAGAGAGAGGCAGGAGGGGTAAGGAAGAGTCCGACCTGGTACTCCCACACTACCCTTCTCATCTGGGGTGGTTGGGGGAGGGGTAATAAGGCTTCATGGCTCAGTTGTGAAGGCGAGGAACGAGCAGGAGGCTGGAAAGGACAAGAAGGAAAACGGAGGAAGGCGTAGAGAGACAGCGGCGTAGGGAAGGAATAGACGGGAAGGCGTAGGAAGGCGGCGGCGGAGGAAAGGAATGGACGGGAAACGAAGAAGGGAGGCGTAGGGAGGCGAGGGAGGCGGCGGCGTAGGGAAGGAATGGACGGGAAACGAAGAAGGGAGGCGAGGGAAGCGGCGGCGTAGGGAAGGAATGGACGGGAAACGAAGAAGGGAGGCGAAGGTAGGCGAGGAGGCGGCGGCGTAGGGAAGGAATGAACGGGTAACGAAGAAGCGAGGCGTATAGGGAGGCGAGGGAGGCAGCGGCGTATCGGAAGGAATGGACGGGAAACGAAGAAAGGGGAGAGAAGGAGAGATCGGAGAGACAAGCTACTGGTGATGGCGGGGCGAAGAGCGTGTCAGCAGAAAGTAAGCATTGTAGACGAGGGGAAAATGAGCGCCACAATAGGTTCTACTTTAGGGGGGGAGGGAAGGGGAGGGGAAGGAACGGGAAGTATGAACCAGTGAGGGGAGGATAGGGGAGACGAAAGGGGGGATTATAGGTACTGAGGGGAGAGAGAGGGAGGGGCTCGGAGGGGGGCATGGGGCATGTGTGGCGTCTCTTTTACTCCCTTACCCTCTCTCCCTCCCTCCCTACCTCGCTGCCCCCCTCTTCCCGACCAATGACAACACTACCTCCCCCTCCCCCCGTGTTTTTATGTCGCCATGGAAGCCACTGGTCAGGGTTGCCACTCGAGGCTTCGTTTTGTCATTTTTCGTTTCTCTCTCTCTCTCTGATAGTATATATCTTACTTTTTTACGAATACTGATAAAGGAAAACGCCTTGCATGTTTTGTCATAACACATGTATACATCCCACGTACACCAATTACGTACACAGACACTACGTACATGAACACATCACAACGCAAACCTCACACAACTTTGAGGCGGCATTATACAAACCCAAACACAGATGGCATGTATACATAACAATACGAGGCGGAGGCACAAAAAGCTCCCTAGACACGTGAAGGACAACCCACACAGAGACGTGAGGAGGAAAGAGGCGAACAGACAGACGCGGACATTTCTCACCCTCAATTCCCCGCCGCCCTCCTCCCCTTCCCCTTCCTCGCCCAGAATGAAAACCGACCTCCGGCTCCTGTATTACGCCTCCTGCTACAGCTGTATCGTGTATCTCATTACAGGGCCCCGGACAGCAAAAAAGAGGAATGAAACTCTCCCACAGCCTCGGCCACCGCTGACAGAGACATCACCGGCCAGGAAACGCCAGAGATGCGACACTTTCCCCAGTGGGCGGAGGCTAGGCCAGGGGGCCGCACCTACCCTGGGAGCACCGCTCACTGGCAACAAGGACTACTGGAACAACCAAGTAAATGTGAAGCAGATATAGTCACTCATAAAAATTGGTCTGTATGAGCTTTGAAAGAAAAAGATGACTGTGTTTTTTGAAGGGATTCGAGAGGTGAGGACAAGAAAGAGAAGGCTAGTGTTCTCAGCGCACAAGATAACGAGTGGATTTCACGAGCATATAAATAATTGCTTCCTGAAAGGCTGAACAGGACTTGCATTTAGAGAGAAGCACCGCATATAAGGAGGAGGACACTTCTAGCTGCCGTTTGAGTGCATATAGTCGAAGTGATTCTCTAACGCATGTAATCATCATGTATATTATTATATATTATTGCTACTACCACTACTATTACTACTACTTTGCGGTAAGAAAAATACCACTACTACTTCTACTACTACTACTACTACTACTACTACTACTACAACTACTGCTGCTACAACTACTACTATACTACTACTATACTACTACTTCTACTACTACTACTACTACTACTTCTACTACCACCACCACTACTACTACTACTACTACTACTACTACCACCACCACCACCACAACTACTACTACTACTACTACTACTACTACTACTACATATGAAGCGCTTCAGATATGTTAGCGATGTCGCCATCTGGAGTTATTCCCAAACAACGATATGGCCCGCCACAAACGCTCCCTACTTGGCAGTAACAAAATACTCCAAGTTAGATCCGACAGCCTCAGACTCGCCAAAGCAGTGTTTATTCAGGCCGAGGAATGAAGGAAGCTGTGCCGGGCAGCTTGTGCGGTGCTCCCCACGGTGCCCTGCGACGGCCTGCACGGCGCTTCCTCTGCAGACTGGTTGTTTCTGATGGCAGCCTTTTCAATCCTAATCCCTACCTAGTCATCGCATCAACAGTCATTCCCATTCTCACAATGAAGATAAATTTAGTTATGCCATTTAATATTGTTTCAGCTAAAGAAATGTTACTCTGGGTTTTACCACATTTTTTTTGTTCAGTGGAGATGAAAACCTCAGGACATCAGAGTGCTTACGACGGAATATCTTCTTGCGACTCTTCGAATCTTTTTTTCTTTTTGTCCGTGGAAACTCTTCACTCTTTCACACAAAGAGGATGCAACGTTCTTTTAATATCTCCTGATACTTCAATAGCATTAGACGATGTTTAAAATTTCAATTTTCCGTGAACTCAAACATGTGTTAGAACATAAGAACATAAGACCAGTCAGCGTGCACCAGGCAGCTCCTGGAAACCCATCACCAGCTGTCATACATAAAACTATCTAAAAAATCATTTTGATATTTTGCCGTGTTTGTTTTGTTGTTGATGGTAGTGTTATCACTATCATTTTTATAACTGTTACTATTATCATTTCCTTCCTCCTCCTGCACTCAATTATTATTATTTTTATTATTATTATAATTGCTTATCTCATTATGACTATTATTATTATAATTATGATTAATTATTACCAATTATGTAAACTTTACAGACACAATACGATATAAAGAGCCACTCAAGACTAAGGAAACACGATAAATGGCCCCAAGCACGAGGAGGCGGAGGAGGAAAACCCCGCTGCTTCAGACCTGACGTGAAGGCCGCGGCGCATGTACTGGCGTCCTTAATCCTGTACTTAATTGATACACACCAGTAGAGTAACAGAGCCCCCCATACGCCAAAAACGTATAACTATCCTCCAGTTACGTGTTTTAAATGAATAATGGCACACTTAAGGACAACAATAAACATAATAACCTCACTTCCTCTTCTTTCCTTTATTGCTCTTCTTTCCTTCATTCCTCTCCTTTTCCTCTCATTCCGCCACACGCCGCCACACTTACCGCCTCGCCGCCGCTATTACGACTGACATTGTTCTCATACTTTACTAACGACACGCTTCCGGTGCTCGCCACACTTAATTTGGCGCAGGTGTTGAGCTATTTTCTGTCTAATGCAAAGGTTGACCACTACTTCCCCTGCTCTCTCTCTCTCTCTCTCTCGACATTTTGCTACTTTTAAGATTTTTCAAGAGGACATCAGAGCCTTTAGACAGAATTTAAAACAAAAGTACATCCCATTCTACGAACACACACACACACACACACACACACACACACACACACACACACACACACACACACACACACACACAGGGGAATGTTTACACGTTCAATGAAGGCCTCCACTTCCGCGTTTTCCTTACGGTGTCGGAATAAAGTTTTGGAGCGATGCGAAGGAAAGTTCAGATGTTCTCTAACTAAAAAGAAAAAAAATAGGAAAAATAAAAAAATAAAGAGGTACCACTTTTCCTCTCTCGCTCTTTTTTGTCCCGTCCCACTCGTTTGAAGGGCCATTATTTTTTTTCTTGTTTCTTTAATCTTTCGTCATCTCAAGTTTGTCTCCCTTACTTAGCCTCACTTAGTTTCCTCCGTCGATAAACTTGATATACTTAAAACTTTCTAATTCTAATTCTAATTCTGTTTACATTGATGCTGTTTACATGAATTATATCTAGCCTTATTACCGACTATGAGGAAAATCAAATTATCTTCAGAGGCACATTTTACTAATATCACATCTTCAAGCCTTCTTATATTACGCATTTCTGTCACAAAGGTACGCAAAGAGGATAGATAACATGTACTTTATATATGAGACACTCGGCGAGGCGTAAGGAAGGTGAGCGTTGTGGTGGACAGTTGCATGCGTCTTTAAAGGGACAAAGTACAGTCGACGTTTGTACAGTCTGAACCAGGGGAGAAAATAGTAACCAGGGTCGGTATTCTCAGACGCTTGCACCTTTCACATTAACTATTTCCATGGGCCAAAAAGGAGATCAATCAGGTTCTCATGAGTGATATTTTAGGTTCAGGATACAGAAGAAGGGTCAAACTACTACCAGGGTCATTAAACTACCCCTGGATGTGCCGCAAAGCCCTACGAAAGCCCTGTCAAATATGAGTGTGTGAGCGGCTAAGCGTTTGAGAATGTGGTCCCAGTAAACATACCACCGCCATATTCTTACACTGATGAAGATGTGCTCCCCCTTTCTCTCTCTCCTTCTCTCTTTCCGTCTCTCCCTCTCCCTCTGTTCCGCATCCTCTTCAAACAGCCTCCTTTTAAGGGACGGCCCGGCGCCAGGCACTTCGGGTCCTTGAGGTACGAGCGGCGCTGGTAGTACACACAGGGCAGCCGTAAAAAAATGATGGGCAGGGCTGAGGCGCGTCTCCATACTCAGAAAAGAGCCAAGTAGTGGATGACAGATGAAAACGAGTTGCCAGCCAGGATAGAGTTACGTCAAACACAAAGAGCTAAATAATAAGAATAACAGCAATAATAATAAAATAAAGAAGCACAAACGATCCCTTCCAAGAAAAAAATTATATTACATTATTCCTAATTTTTCCTCCTCTTTTTTTTCCGTTTACTCTTACTATCATTCTAAAACGTACGACTAATACCACAAATAATAAATAAAAGCTAATGACTGCCTCCCCTTGAGTCATTGGCGACATCACTGTGCCCAGGTGAGGCCAGCCAGGTGAGGCTCGAGGGGAGGGACACGGGGCGGGTTATAGAGGAAGGGGGGGGGGGGGGTTAGGAAGGGGTGATGGGGGGAGGAGCGAGGGGCCAAATCGATTAAATGCTGTGTGGTTGGGGCAGCTGTTCTTCATGGGGGGACGGGGTCACTTTCCCATGAAGGGGGAGGGGGCCAGGGGGGGGGGGGAGTTCAATGGGAAAAAATGGTGGAGGGACAAGAGATCGTTGCCTAATTATGTAGTTATGGAATTTCTGGTCAATTACCATCGGTGGCAACATGACTCAGAGCATCACACGCGCGCGCGCACACACACACACACACACACACACACACACACACACACACACACACACACACACACAGTTTTGAAAGTTTTGTTAATCGGGACAAACATATGGAAAGGCAAAAAAGATACAGTAGACATTTCTCTTAACACGTAAAAAACGATGATGATAATAATAATAATAACAATATTAATAATAATAATAATAATAATAATAATAATAATAATAATAATAATAATAATAATAATAATAATAATAATAATAATAATAATAATAACAATAATAATAATAATAATAATAATAATAATAATAATAATAATAATAATAATAATAATAATAATAATAATAATAATAATAATAATAATAATAATAATAATAATAAAAATAATAATAATGACGATCAGTATCAACAAAAACAGGAACAATACACTTTTCTTAAGATTAAATAAAATGGAGACGAATGACAAGGCACTCCATCCCCGTCTGGGCAGAGTGAAGGGCGTTGATAATGGGCCAATGTTCGTGCTTAGGTCGGTGCCACGCTGCCAAGTTTTTTTTTTTCTGTAGTGCTACGAGAGAAACGGATGTGATGATGGAGGAGGAAGTGTAGCAGCCTTATCATCATCCTCATCATCATCATCATCATCATCGTCATCATCATCCAGCTCATTCATCATCCACAACACTCAACAACAGCAAACAAGAGAAAACAAAACCAAAAGAAGAATGCAAATTATTAAAAAAAAACAATAAAAACTAAAGAAAAGGAATATAAACGAAAGAGAGTAAATTAAAATAGAATGAAAACTAAAAAAAAGGGAAAAAGAACTAATAAAACTCGATAAATAAAAACTGAAAAAAAGGAAAATAATAAAAGTAAATTAAAATACAATAAAAGCTAGAAAAAAAGGGAAAAAGCTCATATTTCTTTCCCATTTCAAACACACACACACACACACACACACACACACACACACACACACACACACACACACACACAAGCCCCCCTCCCCTCCACCCCTCACCCCCTACCCCGCACCCCCCCACACAGGTAACATCCCCTACCATCCTCCGTCCCTCCCTCGCGTCACCCTCCCCGGAGCAGCCATTTTCAACCCTCTAAGTATGGCCTTCCCCCCCATCGTCACGCCTCGCCCGCTGCCCAACGACACCCCACTGACGCGACCCGTGGAACCCAGCGCGGCGGGTGCGTGTGAGGGGCGTGGACGAGGGGGAGGTGAGGTGAGGTGAGGAGCGGTGGGGGAAGAGGTGAGGTGGAGGTGATAAGAGCAGGGGAGGTGAAGAGGGACAAAGAGGAAGGGAACCGCACGGGAAGAGGAAGGAAGTTACACAGGGGAGAGGAAAGAAGAGGAAGAGGGAGGAGGTGGGGAGAGGCGGTGGTTAGGTGCGGAGGGACAAAGAGGAGGGGAACCGCTTGAGAGGAGGAGGAGGAAGGGAGGAAGTTAAGCATGATAGGAGGGAAGGGGAGGGCAGGGGAGGGATGAGGAAGGGGAAGATCAAAAGGGTAGCTTGCTGGCTGGCTAACTGGAGGAGGGAGGGAGGGAGAGGAAGGGAGGGAGGGAGGGAGAGGAAGGGAGGGAGAGAGGATGAGCATGGAGGAAAGTGCTCAGCGGTGGGAGGAGGAAAAAAATGACGGAAGAGCAAAATGGGAGGTAAAAAAAAAAGGAGAATAACGGTGGATGACAGGAGAGAGAGAGAGAGAGAGAGAGAGAGAGAGAGAGAGAGAGAGAGAGAGAGAGAGAGAGAGAGAGAGAGAGAGAGAGAGAGAGAGAGAGAGAGAGAGTGTACGAAGGATGAGGTATTGGTATATCATAAACCTACATAAACGGAGGGTAATACATGTGTTGACAAGTTAGTGGTGATAAATGTAGTTCACCTAAAAAAAAAAAGAGGGTAACGAGGATAAAGAGGAACGAATGAAAGAATGAAGATGCCTGGAAACCGCCTGACAGTGTAATGGAAATAAAAATAAAAACGGGGAGAAGGAGGAGAAAAACAAGAGGAAGAAAGAACAACAATGAAGAAAAGAAAAAAAATTAAGAAGAGGAAGAGAAAAAAGGAGGACAATGAACAATGAGGAAGAAGAGGAGGATAAAAATAAAGAAGAGAAAGAACAAAGATGAAGAACAATGAGTGAGAAGAGAAAATAAAAAAAAGTAATAGGAAGAAGAAAGATGAGGAGCAACAAAGAAGAGGGTAAAAAAAAAGGAAGAAGACAAAGAAGAAAAATGGAAAACTACGAGGAAAAAAGAGAACAGTTAAAGTAAGAAGTAGAAGGAAGATGAAAAACAATGAAAAAGAGAAGAACATTAAGAAAAGGAAGAAGGAAAAATAAAAATAAAATAAGAAAGATGAGGAGGAAGAAAAAGAAGAAGAGAGAGGAAGTTGTTAGACCACGGCGTCATATTTAGAAGTGTTAGGAGGGGAAGCGGCGGCAACAAGAGGAAGAGAAGAGGAAGTGAAGGAAAGGCGGGAACAAGGGGGAAGGGGTTAAACTAGTACTTTTGAGGTGCAACTGTGCGTTAAAAATAGCTCAATGGGGGAAGGGGGTAGAAAGGGGGGAAAGGGGGAGGAAGGGGAGACTAAGGATGAGCAGAGGGAGAGGATAATGAAGGGGGAAAGGGGGTCAAAGGTGAGGAAGGTCGAGGATGAGGGGGCAGGGGTGAGAGAGCGAGGGGAAAGAGCGTGAGGGAAACGAGGGGTTAGAATGGGGAGGAGGGAGGGAGGAAGGGGGCATATGATAAAGGAGGGAGAGGGAGGAGGGGAGGAGGCAGATGATGAGGGAGGAAGAGGAGGAGGAGGAATGATCGTGTGAGTGTAAAAGGGTAAGAGAAGGACAGTGGAGGGAGGGAAATAGAGAGGGAGAGAGAGAGGGAGGGAAATAGTAAGGGGGAGAGAGGTGAGGTGAGGTGAGGGAGCGGCGGGAATGAGGTGATGATTACGGGCAGCAGGTGAGGACACAGGTAACCGCTCACGCAATGCCCCGGACGCGAAAAAAAAAGAGAAAAAGACAAAAAGAATATTTGGTCTTTGTCTGACGCACCAAACTTTGACCGTTTATTGACTTGCCAATGAATTATTCATTTGCGGTTTTGGCTTTTCACATAATTGAGTCTGCATGGTTTTACTGATCATATTTTGTTACTATTATTACTATTTATTATTACTATTCACAGTTATTCTTACTGTATTTTTGTTTGTTCACATGTATACCAAGACAGTACAAAAAAAAGGGGGGGAGGGGGCGTTCTTAGTGATGCCGTATATAGGTCTTTTTCTTTCTTGACTCCCTGTTTTTCTTCTTTAGTTTTCATTATTTTATTTTCATTTGGATCTTCTTTTTATTTCTTTTCAGCTCACCGTATCAATTTTTTTTCTACATGCTCGTTTTTATCGGCGTCGCAGACGCCGATCAACAGATTGTCCATCTTCTTAGTGTTGTTGTTGTTCTCTTCAAGTTGTTTGCATGGCTTACCCATGCATTGTAGACATGACATTATATAATAACATGTGTTAGCCCAGATGAACCCTACAACATGGCATTATAAACAAAATAAGTTTTTTTTTTTTTTTTTTTACGTCTTGGCCTGTAGCGTCGGTAGGCCTTCATAGTAGGGTCTGATGGTCGGCCCCAGCCCGTTGTGGCACAGGCAAGTGTTTATAATGGCGCCATCTTTACTTTACAGCATTTTCCATTTTAGACCCCTAGTTGCATAATATAAATTGTTTGGGGTGTGTTGGAGGGTGACGCCGATCTAGCACAGTTTTTGTGCTATTAAAATTTTTTTTTTTTTTGCTTCTCTCATTTTCCTCCTTCGTCATATCTTATTTCGTCATATTATCTTCGTCATATTTTTTTTTTTTTGTAACAACGTACTTAGCATGATTTTTATCAACAGATTGTCCATCTTCTTAGTGTTGTTGTTGTTGTTCTCTTCAAATTGTTTCCTGGCTTACCTATGCATTGTAGACATGACATTGTATAATAACATTTGGTAGCACAGATGAGCCCTACAACATGGCGTTATAAACAAAGTCAGCTGTTTTTTTTTTTTTTTTTTTTGTTTTTTTTACGTTTTGGCCTATGGCGCCGGTATACCTTCATAGTAGGGCCTGATGGTCGGCCCCAGGCACCCAGCCCGTTGTGGCGCAGGCAAGTATTTATAGTGGCTCCATCTTTATTTTTCAGCATTTTCCATTTTAGAATCCTAGCTGCATAATATAAATTGTTGGGGGGGTGTTGGAAGGTCATGCAACGCCGATCTAGTAGTTTTTGTGCTATTAACACTTGTTTCATATCTTCTTAATGTTCTTCCTCACCCACTTTTTTCTTCTTTCCCATCTTCTTTTTCTTTTTCTTCTTCTCATTCCAATTTCCTCATTTCATTTCATTAAAGACATAATTTTTCATCTCGTCCTGCAAACAGGAGAAATAACCCAGATAATGATACGATTTTATTTCCAATCGTTTGTGGAAAAAAAAGTGCCCGTACTTGTAGGCTGGAAAAAAAAAAATGATACCCCATAAGATGAGAGAAAAGGGAAAGGCCGAATATTATACTTTACGATCTGACCCATGAAGGATATATGATTTTGTAGGAATGGATATCTCTCTCTCTCTCTCTCTCTCTCTCTCTCGCTCTCATTATGTAAATTAATCATCTCATTATCCCAAAGTCGAAATTATCCATCTATTGATCCTGATGCTTCCGTTGCTCCTTTCTGTTCCTAATGAGCCAGGTGTGTGTGCGTGTGCGTGTGTGTGTGTGTGTATGTGTGTGTTACCGGTCATCTTCACCATTTTTGCACTTATGTATTTTTTTTTCTCTCTCTCCCTCCCACTGCGCCTCGTCCTTCCCTTCACCTGCTCCTCTTGTGATGCACTGAGTAATTCGTTGTAGTTATTTTTGTTTTATTCTTTTCCTCGTAGTCTGTTCCCCATTTTTCCCATAATACCTCTTGATATTACTTGAGTCACTGCTTCTAATGTTGTTGTTGTTGTTATTCTTGTTCCTGTTGTTGTTGTTGTTGTTGTTGTTGTTGTTGTTGTTGTTGTTGATAGGGATGATACTGGTGATGGTGGTGGTGGTGGAGGTTGTGGCAGAAATTTGGTAGAAAAGTGAAGTTGGAAGTCCTCTTGTAATCTTCACAAACACCATCAGTAGTAGTAGTAGTAGTAGTAGTAGTAGTAGTAGTAGTAGTAGTAATAATGGGTAGTTTTTTATTATTATTGCCACTAGCAACCTATTAATTATTTTGGGTTCCATTCTTCATGTTCTGTCTCTCCCGACATTCTCTACAGCACTAATGCCTCCTTCTCCTCCTCCTCCTCCTCTTCCTCCTCCTCCTCATCTCCCACTCACTGATATCGCCCGGGAGACACTGTTCAGCCTCTCCACCCCCCCCCTCCCTCTCCCTTCTTACCCTCTTCTGTAATTGGATAAGGATTTTTCCCTCCACATCCCTCTCATCTCCCGCGGTTACCTCCCTACCTCAGTTCTTTATGGCCTTCCCTCCATCCTTCCCCCTACAAGCCTCGCTCCCTCCCTCCCTTCTTTCTTTTCTTCTTTCTCTCTTTCCTCTCACTCTCCTCCCCGCCCTCTGCCATTGCTCTCTTCCGCTAAGCTGCTTTTCTTTCATCATAAAACCTACTACTTTTTTTTAGTGTGTGTGTGACAAGCTTAACGTTGTCGTCTCGTTCGGTGCTAGTCTGTTCCTGTGTCGTTTTAGCCTTTTATTGCGAGCTGGGTCTGTGTCCATCTCCCTCTGTGTGTCTACCTGTCTCCCTGTCTCTCCCTCCCTCTCCCAGACATGCAGGGACAAGAAAGTCAAAAAATAAAATAATGTAGCACACCAAATCGGACTCAAACAATGAAAAAAATAACAAAATATAAGAATCGCTGCCAGTGTCTGTCAGTCTGTGTCTCTCTCCCTCTCTCAGACACACAGACACAAGGAGGTCAAAAATAATAAAAAAGTAGCACAGAAATCGAACTCCATTAGGGGGGAAAAAAACTTGATATCAGAATCTTTGGGCGGAATTTATTTTGTGGGGGAAGGAAAGTGAACATTGAGCAATACGGTGCGTGACAATACATTAATACAATTTTTTGTATATTTTCAATGGAGGAATGAAGAGATTGTTGCAGCTCCGTGTATTCCTGATAAAACGCTTGAAGGTGTTGTAGAGTTGTGAGGCTGAAATGTGACGCAGACTTATGTAAGGTTAAGATGTTCATCATGATGCCCTGACAAGGTATGCACAGGTACACAGGAGCACTAAAGACTCGGGTAAGGGGGGGGGGAGTGTGTGTGTGTGTGTGTGTGTGTGTGTGTGTGTGTGTGTGTGTTAGGGAGGAGGAGTATGCGAATGAGGAAAATAAGATTAGGAGGAAGAAAAAGCAGATGATACAAGAGTAGGAGGAGGAGGAGGATAAAGAGAATGCGAAAGATTAGAAAGAGGAATGAACGTTAACAAATGAAAGGCATGAAGAAAGTGATGATAAAACAGAAGATAGGATGAGGAGGGTGTCACGAAGCAGCACACACACACACACACACACACACACACACACACACACACACACAGAAGAAGAACCTGTTTCACGGCATCAAAAAAGACCAGAGGAATTTAAATAAAGTTTATAATAAAAGAAACTGAAAAAAATCAGAACTGGTTTATCAAAGACTTAGAACCAGCCCTCCCCTCCTCTCTCCCTCCCTCTCCCCCTCCTTCCATTATCTCTCCTCTCCGGTCTTCCATTCTCTCTCTCTCTCTCTCTCTCTCTCTCTCTCTCTCTCTCTCTCTCTCTCTCTCTCTCTCTCTCTCTCTCTCTCTCTCTCTCTCTGTTACTAACCCTTCCTACTTTTTCACACGGTTCATTCTTTCTCCGCAAACTCCTTCCCGTGTCCCTTCCCTCCTTCCCTCCACTTGCAATAATGAGAGGTAAGTCTAATTATCAGTTTCTCATAAATCACACGGCCGAGTCCATTACCGGCCTACCATTAATCTTGGCCTCATCTCCATAAACACTTCTCTCCTCCCCGCCCGAACATGACCGCCGCCGGAAGCCATCCACGCCGCCCGTTTCATCGCTGCAATGTTAAAACCACGGCCATTAGGTATTCATGCGCCCCTGTAAGCCTAAGCCAGGGGAAGGGTAGGCCTACGTGGGGCGTGATTTGATTTATTGCAGGAAAACGCTTGGTGGGCAGCAGCGGGAGGCGGGGACACGCGGCCCGCACGCTCGGTGGCCGACGCGCTCACTCGCTCACC
>NC_066520.1:11874708-11892208 GCF_024679095.1 Eriocheir sinensis
TCCATCCTTCCCTCTGGTCACCTGAGTGAAGGGTACATGGGCCAGTCAGTACGCACCCTTCCTAATAGTACGCGTGTCATGAGGAAAAAATCTCTATATTGGAGAAATGACTTGGTGCATTTCATTGCAAAGTGTCGAAGTAAAGAATACGTATCACTTCCTGTTATGCTCAGCTTACATCTGGGCTTACGGTAATTTTCCGTAGCGTTTCTTTTTATGTGTAGTAATCACCTTTGAGCCTGTGCAGCTGTGGTGGGTAAGAACTCATTACTCGGGACACAGGGCAGGTGCGACACCAGTTTACCTTTCCCAGGTTACCCCAAGTACCCATTTATCGACCACCCAGAAAGGGAGGACGAAGAGCTTGGTGAGCGGTACGGCGACTGCCCAGGTCGGGATTCGAACCCTGGCCCGCGGATTTGTAGCTGTGCACACTAACCATTTCACAACAAAAGCGCCTGAGCCTCAAGGGCCAATGCGACGGAGACGAGCACCGAGGCCATGTGTAGCTATAGCGTATGCCCACAACTTTATCCTTACCTTTTAGAAATTACACTGATGCATACAAATTGGCGAATATACTCAATGGATTAGTAAGTGTTCTCGTGTCCTGTGTTGGTGATACAGTGTCTGCAAAGTTGGGACATCCACACTTACGTTTCATCTGTACATGATTTTTTTTCATTGTTTTCTACTGTTCTATCATTATATATTTTTTTTTTGTGTGTGTGTAAAGCTTCAATACGAGGCACATTACTATTATACTTACTTTCATCAGTGCTCTTACGCTCAGCCCCCCACGACCTGTGAAAGACAATTATTATGTAAGCGTTTACAGGAATTAAAAATAATAATAATACACAGAGTACATTATGCCAGAACCTCATAAACCAGCCTCAAGGTGGAAACTGGGGAAGGGGGAGGGAGGGGGAGTTATACAAGAGACAACACAAGAATAGAAACTTTATCAACAATCATGGGTGAACATGAGTCATCAGTCGCCGGAACGGACTACAGCGCCACAAAATCAGCGGTGGCCGAGTGAGTAATCAGCACACTGCAGTGGCCTGGCCAGGCTGGCCTTCTTTCACTCTTAGAAAGCCTTGGGAGTGGCGAGCGCTTGGTCCTGAGTTCATGTCCCATCTGACTGACTGACTGTTCATACATGTGGTCGTCTTTGAGTGGCTGAAGGTTGCATGCAGTCTATCTCACGACCCTAACCTCGATTACAATTTCAGTCAAGTAGAGCACGAACCAAGCAAGCAAGAAACGGCGACACCATAAGAAGAACACCAACCCCCTACTCTTACATGGGGCTCACCAATGATGCTCCCCCCAACTCCACCAAGTTAACCAGAAGGAAGACAAACAAACAAACAACAGCCCCTACACTTTCTCACCACTCCATAAGAATACTAACCACAACACCATCACTTCTAGAACCGACACGAACACCACGTCCCAGGCCTCAAATTTATCCTCACTCCTCCTTTTTCCAGTCCATCTTTTCCAACCATCCCTCCTTCTCCTCCTCGTCCTCCTCCTCCTCCTCCTCCACATGTCTTCCTACCTCTCCCCCTCCTTCCCGAGCCTCACCGCGACGCCCTTTCATCTGCATATCCGTGGTCAGGCCCGAGCGAGGCGAAGCGAGCATCTCCATACTAATTAAACGGTGAGGGAGACTTGTGCGGGAAAGGTGAGGGAGGGTGATGCTGCTGCTGGAAGGAGAGAGAGAGAGACAGAGAGGGAGAGAGGGAGATGGTGAAGGAGTGTTAATGGGGAGAAGGGTTACAGAAGGGTGGGCGAGGATGATGACAAGGATGAGGATGAGGATGAGGATGTGATGGTGGTGATGATGATCGTGGTGTGATGACGTAGGCGGACCGAGGAAGGGGGAGAATGCGTTGGTGCTGTGAGAAGAACGGGGATGGAGATGGTGGGGGTGGGGGTGCTGTTTTTATGGTGGGTGTTGCTGAGAAATCGGAGTGTGTGGGAGGGGGAGGAGGACTTCAGCGATGAGAATGAGGAAACTTGGGTCGTAAGGAAGGAGGGGTGAAGAACGAATGAATGGGTGAGGTGTACAAGAGAAGGGAGGTCAAAGGGAATATGAGATTTGGGGAATGTAATTAAATGGGATGTTGATAGTGTGAGGGGATGGAAGACGGAGGAGTGTAGGATGAGGTGAGTGTAGATGGTAGAGAGAGTAAGGCTTGAGGTGAAAGAAGCATATTGGTACAGTAGGGCTGAATGCGGAGGGAGTGTCAATGATGCAATAAAAAAATCATGTCAAAAAAACTGTAAGAATTTGGCAGGAAACATATAGGACATAAAAGGTATGCAAGGAAAGGATGAAAAGGTGAAAAAAGTAAAACAAGCAAAAAGTAAGCCAAAAAGGGAATGAAAAGTCTGTCAGAAAGCTGAAAGACACATAAGAGCATGATAAGTATAAGCAGAGGTAAGCAAGGAAAGGAAGACAAATTAATCCAAGCAACAGTTAAGCCAAAAACGGAATGAAAAGCTTGTAAGGTGCGATAGGGAACATAAGGGGCGTGAGACTTAAGTTAGCAAGGACAGGAGTATGACTGGATGTGCTAGAATCAGCCAGATGTAAGGTGTGCAGCTGCATGGTAAGGAGCGTCTGGTAGCATGTATGATCTGTGTAGAGGGAGAAGGTGTTATTGTCTAGGTGGTGGTGAGATGAAGAGGGATGAGCTGTGGTGATGAGTGATAGGGTGTTGTTTTGTGGAGGGGGATGGTGTGGTGTAGGGTTGTAGTATGATGGTATGGTTGCCTGGTGAGTGGTAGGGTGTTTTCGTAAAGGAGAGATGGAGGTGTAGAAACCCTAGTGATGGTGTGGCGTGGTAGTGTTGTGGTAATAGAAGTGTGGTCGCTTTGCCATGGTATAAGGAGTGTGTGTGTGTGTGTGTGTGTGTGTGTGTGTGAGGGGGTGGCGGCAAGTAACTCCCATTCACTTTACGAGGAGCCTAAAACCATGATAAGAAAACACAGGTAAATAAATAGCCTGACACACGTTCTTAAAAGGAAATAACTCTTCGATCACGCCCCGACTTACGGCTCTTATCGCGCAATCTGACTAATATTTACATCTGATTTTTATCTTCCTCTATTACCAATTACACCCCAACCAGCGGCTTATCTCGCCCTCTGATCTCGTCTACTCGTTTCGTATTCACAATCAGATCTCGTCTCACTCTACGAATTCACAGTCTCGTCTCGTCTAACTCCTACGTTTTTACAATCTCATCTCGCCTCAGTCTTACGTGTTCTCAGTCTCATCTCGTCTCAGTCTTACGTGTTCACAATCTCATCTCGTCTCAATCTTACGAGTTCACAGTCTCATCTCGTCTCAGTCTAACGTGTTCACAGTCTCATCTCGTCTCAGTCTTACGTGTTCACAATCTCATCTCGTCTCAGTCTTACGTGTTCACAGTCTCATCTCGTCTCAGTCTTACGTGTTCACAGTCTCATCTCGTCTCAGTCTTACGTGTTCACAGTCTCATCTCGTCTCAGTCTTACGAGTTCACTGTCTCATCTCGTCTCAGTCTTACGTGTTCACAATCTCATCTCGTCTCAGTCTTACGAGTTCACTGTCTCATCTCGTCTCAGTCTTACGTGTTCACAATCTCATCTCGTCTCAGTCTTACGTGTTCACAGTCTCATCTCGTCTCAATCTTACGAGTTCACAGTCTCATCTCGTCTCAGTCTTACGAGTTCACAGTCTCATCTCGTCTCAGTCTTACGTGTTCACAGTCTCATCTCGTCTCAGTCTTACGTGTTCACAGTCTCACCTCGTCTCAGTCTTACTGTTCACAATCACATCTCGTCTCAGTCTTACGTGTTCACAATCTCATCTCGTCTCAGTCTTACGTGTTCACAATCTCATCTCGTCTCAGTCTTACGTGTTCACAATCTCATCTCGTCTCAGTCTTACGTGTTCACAATCTCATCTCGTCTCAGTCTTACGTGTTCACAATCTCATCTCGCCTCAGCCTTACGTGTTCACAGTTTCATCTCGCCTCAGTCTTACGTGTTCACAATCTCATCTCGTCTCAGTCTTACGTATTCACAATCTCTTCGTTAGGATCGATTATTCTTTGCATCTCGACACCTTGCGCCTTTTTTCTTACACTTCTCTTCTTACTTTTCTTCTCATTTTTGCCCTTGCCTTCTCTTTTCTTCTCATTCCTTTTCTTCTCTTAACTTCCTATCTCTTTCCCTTCCTTTCATTTTTGTGGCATTCATTTCCTTTGTTTTCCTTTCCTTTCTTTTGTTTTCATTTCCTTTCTTTTGTTCTACCATCCTTTCCTCTCCTTTTCATCCCCTTCCTTTCTCTTTCCTCCCTTCCCTTTTCTTATCTCATTCCCTTCCCTCCACCTCCTTTCTCTTAACTCTCTTTCCCTGCCTTCCCCCTCCCTTCCTTCTCTTCCCTCTCTTTTCCTTCCTCTATATCCATCTTCTACTCTCCTCTCCTCCCCTTCCTTCCTTTACTTCTCACCTCCTCCCCTCCCTTCGCCTCACCATACGACCTTCATACAGGGCTGCCCTTACACGTTTGGTTGATAGCACACCCCTCCCCCTTCCTTCGCCGCCTGCCTACGATGAAGGTTCTCACGACCTTTTCTATATTTCAAGGACTTCCCGCCTTAGCTGTCTGTCTGGAAGGGCCTCAGCGCCACCTTCCCCCCTCCCCCCCTCCCCGCTACATTTTTGATCCGCCTGCCTCCTGCTCCTCACACCTGGCTCGCACCTGCACACCTGACTCTAGTATATTTAAGCTTTTTTTCTGATCTACATTCTTTTTTTAATATAGGAGCGTTTTAGTATTCAGTCACTTCCATACAAGAAGATACAAGAAGCAGGTGTGTCAGAAGAGGAAGGGAAGGGAAAGAGGAGAACTGCTGTGTAGGAAGAGGAATGAAGGGAGAGGAGGAGTTGAGAAGTAAGGGACGGAAGGGAAGGAGAAGAGGAAAATAGGAGGAAGGAAAAGGAAAAACTGGGAGGAAAACTGAAAATAGGAAAAGAAAAGTTAAAAGGAGAAGGAGGGAAGCGAAAGGTAAGAAAAGGAAAGGAAAGAAAAGGAAAGGAAGGGAAGGGAGGAGCAGGTGTGTAGGAAGAGGAAGGGGGAGAGGGAAGGAGGGGGAGACAGGTGTGTAAGAAGTGTAAGGGAGGGAGGGAGAAAAGAGGAACAGGTGTGTCAAAAGAACAGCAGGTGTGTGGGGAGAGGAAAAGATGTAAAGGAAGAGGAACAGGTGTGTAGGGAGAGGGGCAGGTGTGTAGGGAGAGGAACAGGTGTGTAGGGAGAGGAACAGGTGTGTAGGGAGAGGGACAGGTGTGTAGGGAGAGGGACAGGTGTGTGGGGAGAGGGACAGGTGTGTGGGGATAGGGACAGGTGTGTAGGGAGAGGAGCAGGTGAGTAGTAAAAGTAGCAGATGTGTAGAGAGAGGAACATCTAGCGAGAGACAGGTGTGTTTTGTTAAATAGTTTGATAGATAGACAGATAAAGGAATAGATAAATGATTGATTGATAGATGGATAGATTAGATAGATAATTATAGACAAATCTGTGCACAGCTTCAAAACCCAACACTCAGACAGATGAGACAAGCCGACTGACAGACAAACAGACACAATAATAGACAAAATAAGACATACATCGAGTAAATTATCTAAATTCTACAACGCTAACGAGAGAGAGAGAGAGAGAGAGAGAGAGAGAGAGAGAGAGAGAGAGAGAGAGAGAGAGAGAGAGAGAGAGAGAGAGAGAGAGAGAGAGAGAGAGAGAGAGAGAGAGAGAGAGAGAGAGAGAGAGAGAGAGTGTGTGTGTGTGTGTGTGTGTGTGTGTGTGTGTGTGTGTGTGTGTGTGTGTGTGTGTGTGTGTGTGTGTGTGTGTGAGCGCGTGAGGTAGGCCAAAGGCGAGGCCGGGATGGAGAGTTTTAATAATGTTCTCGAATTTCACTGATGGGGACTTGGTTGGCAGCGGCCGTGTGTTCCCTTCCACCTCAGCTGCGGACTCGCCTTCCACCTCCTCCACCCCCTTCCACCGTGCCCCTGATCCTCCCTCCCCCAGCACGAACCCACGCACGCCCTACCTTCCCCCCGATTAGACGTGCAGAAGCGGCTTTAAAGAGAGGTTTGAAGCGTCTTAATTCCAACCTTGAGGCATTCGAAGTCTTGGCAGAGGATCCGGAGAGGTTTCCACCCCACAAATTAGCAGGGTAAAGGACGCAAACAAAATGGCCGGTGAGGTAAGTTTGAAATTCAAGGAGATAGGTGTGCGTCTGGGGGACTCGCTTTTTTAATATTTTTTCAAAGCTTTCAACCCTGATCAGTCTCTGCTCGACCTTCAAAGTTTGTCTCTACCTCCGTCGCTTTCCTTCGCCTCCTACAGCTTGCCGCCTCCTCTATCTCCGCCGTCCATGTCCCTTTTACACAGGTGCATAAAACTCAAGTAATTGGAAAAAGGTGATCATAGGCAAACACTGATCACACGGCCACGACCCAGCCTTCTGAACGGTACTGAAGGGAAAGAGCGACGGATGGGAAGGGCGTAGGCAGGTGGGAAGAGTGGGAGGCTTGAGTGCAAATCCCTCACTAACAGTGCACAACCCACAACCGACTACAAGATCGAATTACGCAACGGAGGAGTTTATTCAGGAACGCCACGATGCCACAATACCCTGGCCGCCCCTACGCCGCCCCCAAGACAGTGCTAGCCGACGACTGCCCTAAACACCAATAACCCGGGTAAACCAACGGAAGGATGGTCTCTGTGTGCTCTTCGTAGTCTGCCCCCCTGAGTCGCCCCGCTTGTCAGGGCCCCGCGATGGCATGCCTCTTCACACACGACTCCCGAGGCTAATTATCAAAAGGAGGTGCTCGTGATCACTGTGTCCTTACCGCCGCTCCCAGACGCACGAGAGCCCAGGGCGGGGTGATCAGGATGCCGAAGGACGCGGCGTATCGGGCAGCGTGTGTGGAGATAATTGACAGTCATATCGGCGGAGAGGGAATACAAAACAAACTTCATGCATACAACTTTGGCGAGAGAGAGAGAGAGAGAGAGAGAGAGAGAGAGAGAGAGAGAGAGAGAGAGAGAGAGAGAGAGAGAGAGAGAGAGAGAGAGAGAGAGAGAGAGAGAGAGAGAGAGAGAGAGAGAGAGAGAGAGAGAGAGAGAGAGAGAGAGAGTTGGGTTGTTGAGTGCATGGAAGGATTGCAAGGGGGGAGGGGGTGGAGGGCAAGGGAGGAAGGACAGGAGAGACATGTATTGGTATTAGTCAAGAAAAGATTATGCACTAGAACTGTTTCAATAAGTATTTCTTTAAGCATCTTAGTGGATATGGAGATAAAATACTAAAGTTCACCCTGAAAGTATATTTAATTCACTAATCACATTTTCTTCGCACATTATCTTCTTTTAACCTAACCGACCTACATAAGGGGAGGGAGGTCGACGCATATACATTTCTCTCCCTGATGACGATGTGCTGTGGGACGGCCAGGTAACGGCAGCGTGATCGCCCTTCCGCGTGATAGCTTTCTTTGATTTCAAGAGGAGGGTATCTGGACACCTCTTCTCACGTAATTGACTGCTCTATCGGCCACCTCTTCGGATTCTTTACAGGAGCAGCGAATAGCGGGCTTTTTTATTGTTTCCTTTTTTATGCCCTTGTGCTGTCTCCTTTGCTGTAAAAAAAAAAAAGCTGAGTGACGCGAACACACATCGCAGCACTGTCCATCACCTCATCACCCCACGCAGGAGCTCCCGAACGCGGTCACTGCTCCCAAGACCAAGAAACGTGACCCCCATCGCAACCTACCACCTCCAGATCTCCCGCGAGGCATCCATTCCACGCTATTCAAATCCTTCCCAATCCAGGACAATTTCGGAAGCATGGAAACCTCCCCCCATTACTCTGATTCCCGTCCTGGAGCCAGCGCCCATTATAGGTTCCTGTGATGCCCATTCCGAGGCCAGACGCACTCACAGACCTCCGAGGCTTCCCATTCCAGGATCACGCCCATTCCCTGACAAAAGGTGATATCTATTTCCGCATCCGTCATCAGCATTCCCATTCCGAAGAGATCGTTGTAGCAAGCCTCTCCTCCCTTTCCCATACCCTCCCCCCACACCCACACACCCATTACCCTCCTCAGTTATCCCTCCCTTCCTCCAGCCCTCCCTTCCTCTTCCTCCATGGACTCCTTTTCCTCTCCTCTTTCCATTCGCGTCCGCCCGTGGAAAAGACAAATGAGCAGAGCCGAGCGGAAATGGTCCCTCGGAGATACAATATGGTGCACTGGAACACCCTCCCCCACCCTGGCCACACTCTCACCCTACGCTGCACACTCACCCTGCGCCACGACCACTCAGGATACACACCATTTTTCTGCCGGAGAGTTCTGGAGAATGTGTATGGAAGGGCGTGGAGGAAGGAAGGGCAGGAGGGTAGGAGGAAGGGGAGGCAAAGGGTAAGTAAGGGAGGACGGATGGAGGAAGTAAGAGAGTAAATTAGAAAAGAGAAGAGTAAGGAATGATGAATGTTTAAGGGGGGAAGAGGAGGAGGAAGACTCTTTCTGCCTATTCCACCTCTCCCATCATCACCTCTTTCCTTTTTTTTTTGAGAGAGAGACATTGGAGGTTTGTTAATGGGGTGAAGGATGTGTTAGCGTGTGTGTTAAGAGATGGGAGTGAGTAAATAGGCGTAGAGGGAACGTGTTTGCTTAGTGGAATGGTAAAAAAAGGGATAGTAAAAAAAGTATACTATTTAATTTTAACGGTACATGATATTGTAGGTTTGTTAATGGTGTAATGGATGTGTTAGCGTGTGTGTTAAGAGATGGGAGTGAGTATATAGGCTTAGAGGGAATGTGTTTGCTAAGCGGAATGGTAAAATAAAAAGGGGCAGTATAAAAAAAGTATATTATTTATTTTTTACTTGGTGCTTCTTATTTATTTCATCTTTATTTACTCACTTTTGAATTAACTAAGAGAGCTAATGAATAATTTAGTATGGTTCTCTCTCTCTCTCTCTCTCTCTCTCTCTCTCTCTCTCTCTCTCTCTCTCTCTCTCTCTCTCTCTCTCTCTCTCTCTCTCTCTCTCTCTCTCTCTCTCACAAAAAAAAAAGAGGTGATGATGGTAGAGGCGGAGTGGGCAGAAATACCTCTTATTCCTCTTCTTTCCTTCTCCTCTTGCTCTTTCCTTCCTTCTCTCCCTCCCTCCCCCCTCCGCGGTAACAGATGAGGGAGGGGACGGGAGACACGAGAACAAAACACGATCAAGATGCGTGGCGGCGGAGTGGGAGTAGTTTTAGCGTCACTGTAATGGCAGACACTCCTCCAACTCCTCCTCCTCCTCCCCGTCTTCCCTCCCGCCCATCCTCTTCCCTCTTCCTAATGACACAAAAGGCGCTTCCCTCCCGCTCTTCCTTCCCTCGCCTCCCCATCAGCCTCACCCTTAACCTCCAGGCCCAGTAGGATCAGTTTTTTGTACCTTTTCCCATCGGCCGCCACCTGGTTATGGCTCTGGTGAGTGGGCTGTGTGTATGGGCTGACCGTCGCTTCCCTATTTCACGTCAATAAGCCTACAGTGGTCACGTGACAACTCGAGCGGCTGCAGGCACTATGTCACGGCTGGCTGGAGGGTCATATCGGGTCATTTAGGGCCGAGGTCGAGCCGGGAGACAAAAGGGAAAATAGAGAGAGGAACGGGGCCATTAAGATGACATGTGGCCTCCGACGATGTGGATGAGGGAAGGTTTTTGAGGAGGAGGAGGAGGAGGAGGAACACATTACAACCTTCAGGCACTGCTACTCCATCTACCGACCACCATGATGACCAGTTCCCCTCCCCCCTTATCCCTTCCTCTCTCCCTCCCTCTCTCACAGCCTCCTCCTCCTTCTCCTCCTCCCTTCCCGTTTCCCCTCTCTGTTTTGGTCTCGAATTTGGAAGCATCTCGCGAGAGGTCGTATATTTTTCCCCCTTCCTCCCTCACCACCACCGCCACCACCATCACCACCACCGCCGCTAACACCGCTCCTTCCTCCCTCCTCCTCCTCCTCCTCCTCCTCCTGCTACCACCCCCCACCGAGGCGTCTTATGGTCGTGTGGTCGTTCACGTCGGTCAGGTTTTCACTCAGGTAGTTAATGGTTCGAGACGGATTCCCCTCCTCCTCCTCCTCCTCCTCCTCCTCCTGCCTGCCACAAGGGATCGCGGAGGCAGGAAAACAGGAGCGCCTCGCCGGTTAATACTCGTGTTTAGAAGAGTAACTAATAGCGACGCAAAGCCACAGTATGTTATCATAATTATGAGTGTCTATATGTTACCTCAGGAGTACTAACTTCCTCCCCCCTCACCCCCCTTAACCCCCCTCTCCCCTTCCCTCGCTCTCCTTCCCCATTCTCCCTCTCTGTAACTCGTCCTTACTTCCTTCTCCTCCTACTTTACCTGTGTACTCCATCTCCGTCTTCCTCTCTCACTCTCTTTCTCTCTCCTCCCTCCGTCTCATCTTCCTCAGTTTCTTCTTTGCTTGCTGCTGCTGCTTCTTCTCTTACCCAATAACAACCTCTTTTTTTCTCTCTCCCTCCCTCTTTCTCTCTCTCTCCCACCTTCCTTTTTTGCTTGCTTCTTCGCCTGCTTCTCTCACTCCACAACAACCTTCTTTTTTTTTTCTCTCTCTCTTTTTCTCTTTTAATATTTATCACCTCCCGCCACTTTACTTATTCCTCTTCAGCCTCACAGAACCACAACGCTTTTCTTCTTTTACTTTTTTTTTCTTCCTCTCTCTCAGACCTTTCCTTGCTTCACTCTTTCACCTCGACTTCATCTCGTTTATCTCCTTACCACGCTGTACCATCTCTCTCTCTCTCTCTCTCTCTCTCTCTCTCTCTCTCTCTCTCTCTCTCTCTCTCTCTCTCTCTCTCTCTCTCTCTCTCTCTCTCTCTCTCTCTCTCTTTTTTTTAAACATCAAAATACATATGACAAAAGGGGCGGGGAAATTGTCTCCATGCTAAAGACGACCTCTGTCTTGAGGTCGCCTATCTTAAAGCATTGTCACTAGTTGTGCTTGTGCTCAGGCGGATGTGACTAGGGCGGGTAAGTGCGACACCAGGCATGAGCCGCCACCTTCACCTGCTGGGTGTTCATTGCCCTAACGCCCACTTCACCCGTGAAGGCGTTCCACAGGTGGGCCGTGGCACTCGTGAAGGCCCTCTGGCACCTGGCTGTGCGGCTTCTCGGGATTTCAAGGAGGAGGTCGTTAGCCACCGCCGCTCTCGTGGTGTGCTGGCTTCTCCTCCTAGGAACCCGTAGTGCCGCCAGGTGAGGTGTGTGTTGGACCTGGGCCTTGTGTAGGACTGTGATGGCACCGACCCTTCTCCGGTGCCCGAGGCTGTCGAGCATACAGCGGGGGGCGTCCTGCTGGTGATGTAGCTGCTGTCCATCTCTCTCTCTCTCTCTCTCTCTCTTATTTAAACATGTTCAGTACATTAGTACATGGCAATATTATTTTTCTAAGCTAAAGTTCCCCCGACCGTTGGGGAGCTATTTAAAAGCTTCTGCCGATGTTACAATTATATACATGTTTGTAAATTATTTGCAAGCGTTTACATTTACTCTCTCTCTCTCTCTCTCTCTCTCTCTCTCTCTCTCTCTCTCTCTCTCTCTCTCTCTCTCTCTCTCTCTCACGTTACTTATCTACCTACCTGCCCTCTTTCCCCCCCTTCCCCCCATCGCCATCCTTCTCCTTCCGTCAGAGAGAGAGGGCAAACCAGAAGGCGTGAATGGGTACACTTGGCGCCCCTTTTTGGTGGCGAGTATTTGATGATGACGTGTCGAGAGGCAAACACGGCGGACTTCAAAGACGCTGCGGCCGCCTTCCACGACGCTGAGAAGGAAAGGAAAGGAAGGGACGGAGATGGGGAGGGATGGGGCGACGGCGGGAGGGAGGGTGAGTGGGGTGGAGAGAGGGAGCCCGATAGCTGATTACGAGGTCGAGATGGTGCGTGTGTGTGTGTGTGTGTGTGTGTGTGTGTGTGTGTGTGTGTGTGTGTGTGTGTGTGTGTGTGTGTGTTTGTGTGTGTGTGAGGGGTAGGGGGATGGGGTTAGTGTGTGGGAGGGTTGGGTATGTGTGTGGGTGGGGGGTGACTCTGTAGATGGGTAAATAGTTAGATAGATATAGATAGATAGATATAGATATAGACAGATAGATAAATAATAGATAGGTAAATAGATCCATCACCATCACCTCACTATCAAAAGCACCATCATCACTACTCCGTATTTCACCATCACTTCTCTCCACCATAAAGTACGAGTTCCGACATCATCACCTTTCATCTCAGTCACCATCATCGCCACTATCACCATCACCACTACTTCCATGACCCCTATCAACAACATCGCCTTCTATATAAACCACAAAATCACCACGACCAATAAAACCAACACACCTACCACCTACACCACCATCATAACCATCTCTCTACCACCACCACTACCACCACAACCATCTTTACCACAACCTCCACAACCATATCTCTATCTCCACCACCACCACCACCACCAGGCGTCTGCGGGATGAATCAATACTGCTGGTGTGGCGGGAATGGATCAAGGCGCCGAGCAGGACTTTTAAAGTTATTAAAGCTTAGATCTGTGGCTTCCATCCCCCCCTGTTCCTGACCCCCTCCCCTGCCTCTATATCCCCCTTCTCTCTCTCTCTCTCTCTCTCTCTCTCTCTCTCTCTCTCTCTCTCTCTCTCTCTCTCTCTCTCTCTCTCTCTCTCTCTCTCTCTCTCTCTCTCTCTCTCTCTCTCTCTCTCTCTCTCTCTCTCTCTCTCTCGTGTGTGTGTGTGTGTGTGTGTGTGTGTGTTCATAATAAATGTACTGACGACATAATAATATTACCGTATAAAAAAATAACTTTAATAATAAATCTTTTGTTTCTTTTCTTTTTCCTCCTGAGTAAGCTTCTTGCCATGACCTTCCCTGTCTGGCACGCAGTGTCTTTGTCTAGACGCATTCTTCTTTTCCTCTATTTTTTCCCATATATCCACAGAGAACACCAGGAACTTACTCCCGCTGCCCCTCTCTCGTGGCGTCCTCGTGCCCTGTGTCTGTCGTCTGCCCGATGTTGCCGATCGAACCACACAGACTGGACGCATTGCTACAATAATCTCTATGCGTTGGTAAATAAGCCTCGCCACACCTGTCGACGCGTGGAGAGGTGGTCATGGAGTGCCGCCGAAAAGCTGGTAATGAAGATATGTCAGGTGAAACGAGTCTTTTAAATGGAGTAATTTACTTTGCTGGACACCGAGGGAGATTATCCAGACAGAGCTTTGTAGAGCCAAAAAAGTGTGGCCCCTCGCTGCCCGCACCACCTGGCCCAACAGAATAATAATTACACGAGAAGAAGCATGATATTTCTGGCCTTACTGTCATTTGCCGGCTGTCTGGAATGTGACAAAGTGAATATACACTATAAAAAGACATTGCTTTCACAAAATAATAATCTAAAACTGCAGGTGATGACATCAGATTTACAGTATCTCAACCCCTGGAGGTGCACAAACCAGACGAGAATAAATAAACAAAAAAAGTCATATGAGGATCGCTGGTTCAGCCTACCAAGCCTTCCACAAGCTGTTCTCCCTCACTACACCTGAAACGCCTATCCCTCCCTCTTCCCTCCCTACCCTTCAAATGGCATAACCTTCCCCCTTTCTACCCTCAGCTGGCATGGCCTTCCCCTTCTCCCTTGGTAACATACCATGCCCTTTCCCTCCCTCTCCTCACCCGAGATACTCCGTTCCCCTGCCATTTGCTAGCTTGGCCTTCCCTCCCTTCCTTCCTCCCACCTGACACAACCTACCCTTCCTTCCACCTCCCATCCGCTAACCCGACTTTCCTTTCCCTCCGTCTGCCTCGGCTGCATGATGTACCCTCCCTTACCCCCGCCAACATTTCCTTCACTCCCTCCTCAACTGTCATGCCGTGGCCTCCCCCTTGCCCCTCACTGACATGTCTTCCCTTGGCGTCTCCAGACATGCCCCGCGGACCCCAGCACTTGTAATGAGCGAAGAGTAAGTGGCGCCGACTATTAGTGTGTCGGCGGCCGCGGCCACCCGGGGGACGCCGCGGGCATCAGAGGGACCACACCTGCGCCGCCCCCACGCCACACCTGCCGCCACACCCCCGCTACACCTGTCACAAGCTACAGGACGCACAGCACACATTTTAGGAGACACAGCTGCTGTAATTCAGAGCCTCCCGACATCATTTTAGAGCCCCGCGTTCCTTCGCAAATTACGGGTCACACTTTTAGCGTCCGTCACAGTCTCCGGAGCACGCACGCCGCTCTCCACCACCTCCACACCCACACCCACACCCACACACCCTCACCTTCCGCTACACACCTGACTCTCTCCATTATTCAAAAGTTTCCAAACCACTTCCTCTACCTCTTCCCTTTCCCCTCTTCCGTTCTTCCTCCACCCGCCGTGCATCCTTCGTATTTTTCTCCCTTCGTATTTCCTCCCTCTCTCCACCTCTTCCTATGTTCCTCGCTCTTTTTCTCCGGCTCCTCCCTCCGCCTCTAATTTTCCTGTTTCTCTCCACTGCGGGTCCTCATTACTTCCCTACCGTTCTTTCCTTGGCTCCGGTACTGCGTGTTCCCTCTTATTTTTTTTCAACATATTTTTTTCTTTTCCAGCAGTCTCTCTCTCTCTCTCTCTCTCTCTCTCTCTCTCTCTCTCTCTTTCTATCTATTTATTTATCTATATTTTCTCTCTGCCACCCAACATACCCCAACAAACGACCTCCTTTTTTCACTTATCTCCTCCTCCTCCTCCTCCTCCTCCTCCTCCTCCTATTCCTGCTCCTCCTCCTCCTCCTGCTCGTGTCCGGTGATCGTAATGAAGACTCCTGAATAAGCCATTTTCTCTATGAAGACGCTTCCTAGCCCATTAAGACGCGGAGGCTCGCATGTCGGGTGGTGATCGGGCCGCCCAACAACCGAACCACCGTGACAACAACCAGCCACCCACCGCAGCCAGGGCGGGGCGGGGCGGGGGAGAACGGGGGCGGGGGAAGAACGGGGCCCGGAGGAGATAAAGAGAGTTATTTAGAAATTTGCATAAAAGTGTAGGGTAGGTGGCGTTGTTTAGTTGTTTGTTAGTGAGGGAAAAAGGAAGGAAGGGTGGGCTGATGGGCTGGGTGGGAGGTGAGGGGTGGAGGGGTTGGTGATGGGCTGCGGGTGTGTGGTGTGGGAAGGGGTGTTTTGAGAGCTGTTTTCGGGGGTGGGGAGGCCGAGTAATGGGGTGATGGGGAGGGAAAGGAAGGTGGGACGTGAGAGAGAAACACACACACACACACACACACACACACACACACACACACACGTTCACCACCCTCACCACCGCCTCACTACCGCAAGCAGCCGTCACCAGCCTGTCACCGCCGGACTCCCAACGCAATCACCACCACCATCCATCACCCAAGCTCCCCCCAACACCCCTCCCTCCCTAGCGTTCCTCCCTCTTCACCACAGCCCCTCACCACAGCCCCCCAACTGTGGCCGCGTCAGGTGCCGCCGCCAGCCGTCACCAATAGGTAGGAGCGACAGCAAAGGCCTGACAGCGAGCATCTTTCCCACGCCGACGAGCTGACGTGCGGTAATCAGTCATGCGTTCTAGTGAATATCGGTGAGCTCATTGCAGCGCGGCTTTCAACGCAACTCTTCCCCCGCTCCGCTCGGCGTCCGCGGCCTCGGCACAGCGTCACCTCACCGCGCGGGACACACTTTCCACATCACTGCTTCCCGGGTTGAAAATGTACGTAAACCATGAAACGCTTTCCTGTACAGTTTCACACACACACACACACACACACACACACACACACACACACACACACACACAGAGGCAGACATTCAGAAAAAAAACATATAAGCTGATAACGACACAGCTGGGTAAAGAGACAGAAAGATATAGACAAATAGATAGACACAGACAAACATACAAATAGATAGATACAGGGAGATAATAGCACACACACACACACACACACACACACACACACACACACACACACACACACACATACATGGATTAAGAGACATATAGATAGACAGACACATAGATAGATTAAAAAATGCAGATACATAACGAGACATTAACTAGATGAAGAAAAATTAGATGGACATACATACAGATACAGGGTGTTTTTTTTTATTATCTAGAAAAAATAGTTTCCCTTTTCCTCACCGCAGTACAAAACGCGCCTCTATTTTCTTTTTTTTGTGTGTGCGTGTGTTTGTCCGTCCCCTTCCCTCCGCCCGCCCCTCGTCACACTAACACCGTAATTGCTCCTCACTTTATAAAACTCCCGCCGCCGCCCTCACCGCCACACGTGATCCCTCCACGCGGGGGCCGGGCGAGCTTTTTTTAAGATAGAGAGAAAAAAAAGAGAGGGAGGGGATATCGTATTCATTCAATCCCTATTATTATTATTATTATTATTATTATTATTATTATTATTATTATTATTATTATTATTATTATTATTATTATTATCACCATCATCATTATCATTATTAATACTGTTGTTGTTCATATTAAGTAAAATTTCCGATCGTAATTAGCAACAGCGCCGTCTCTGCCCTTTCGTTACACACACACACACACACACACACACACACACACACACACAGAGCCGTGTCACCCCACCACCATCGCCGACAGCAGGAGGCTCTGGTATGCCCCCCGCCGCCTCACCGGTCCGCCACCCCTACCCCCCCTCCCCGTCCCCCTGAAGCGCCAGCACAGCGGCGGGAGGTGCAATTACCGAACCACGACGAAAAGGAATTTTTGTATAAGGAAACGAGAGGACTGAGAGCAAAATGAAAGCCGCCGGAATAAAAAGGAAATTGATTAAAATGAGAGTGTCCCCTCGAAGTAACCGCGAGGTGGTGAAGGTAATGGCGGCCCGTGGGGCCCCTGGGAGCGGGTGCGTGCCGCGGCCCGGCGGGGGATTAACACACCCGTATTTGGTCGCGTTCGGAGGAAATTGAATCTGATCCAAGACTTCCAATTCTGACCCATCTCTGGGGAGGTTTTTTGTGTCTCCTTCAAGGTAATACACGGTCTCCTTTCCACGCTGCTCCCCTGTCACGCTGGTGCAGCGCCGGACCTGACCTCGATACGCTGATGCACGAAAGAGGAAGAGGTAATACACGTAATGTACTATTGCCGTTGTAGGAACTACCTTTACTTTTTCAAGAACATTAGTAAAGCGAGGGGTTGCTGTAGAGTCGAATAAAGACTAACAATTGAATATTTAATAATTCATTCTTAAATGGTTCTTTTATGAGTCCAGTAAATGATTGGTGTCAGAGATAAAACATTACAGATTGCAAGAATTCAACGTCATTTTCCAAAGATGTTTTCCAAGAGGCTGCGGCGTCACTCGTGTAAGTGCTG
>NC_066520.1:11897208-12032208 GCF_024679095.1 Eriocheir sinensis
AAATACCTTCCCTCATTCCTCTTCACCTCCACGGGCACGCATTCTTATTGGTTATAACTCAACGTTCTGTAGCGCACCTGCAGTAGAAAACCTTAATAATACTGCTCTAATGTCCTTCCTTTCCTACTATTTCCTTTTCTAACCTTCCAATCACCTCCCAAATACCTTCCCTCATTCCTCTTCACCTCCACGGGCATGAATTCTTATTGGTTATAACTCTCTCTGCCTCTCTCTCTCTCTCGCTCTCTCTCCCTCTCTCTCTCTCTCTCTCTCTCTCTCTCTCTCTCTCTCTCTCTCTCTCTCTCTCTCTCTCTCTCTCTCTCTCTCTCTCTCTCTCTCTCTCTCTCTCTCTCTCTCTCTCTCTCTCACACTATCTGTCTATCTATTTCTGTCTATTTCTCTGTATATTTCTCTGTCTATATCTCTAGCCATCTGTCTATCTACCTATCTCTATCTATCTCTCTATCTACTTATCTCTATATATCTCTCTATCTCTCTATCTAATTATCTATCTATCACAACCCACACACACGTTCATGAAAAAAAAATCCTACACCCAAGTTTTGATGTTACGTCAGTCCATAAAATTGTCAGACGAGTCACCGTTACGGAAGATCCCTGTCGACTGCACTTTTCTTCTGATGTTTATTTTCGTGCATGTATTACCTTGAGCAACGTCTCCTTATTCACGATGCAGCCGCCAAGGAAGGACAAGGGGCATGATCATATATACCTCGCCCCTGAACACGCGATATTCCCCCTCCGAGCATCCATTACCACGGGGAGGCTGTACGCTGTGTGGGAAGGGAATGGCTGACGGCTGAGGCGGAGGGGGAGGAGACGAGCGACAGAGCTGATGTAAGGAACGACACACTGCTCAATGCTTCACCACACACCACGTCTTTCACTCCTCTTTTGACGTAATAATTAGAAAGGTAAGTATATTTTCACACGTCTTCTATTAAGCGGTTTGTTTTATTCACTATTATTCACTGATTGCTGGAGTAAGGAATGGATTTTGGTTTGTGCGTTTCCCACTACGAGGGAGAAGAAACTTAAAACCGGTTGTAGGTGAATGCAAAGATGAGTGTTAAAAGTCTACTGCGTAATATGGACGGAATGGTAACGTTGGCGGCATGCATTTGGAACTAGTTAATGGATATGGTTCCATGACGCTAATATTGTGACCTGAGCCACTGTAAAATATTGGCCAGGAAAATTAATAAGAAAACAATAAAAGCGGGGAAAAAAAACATGTAACAGGAAGCTTCACCGAGATGACACTTATGTTAGGTTCGCAGCACCGGAGCGGCAGCCACACCGGACCGTTACCGAACATGTGACACGAATAATAAAAAAGAATATGATGCAAAAGTATTGAATGTGAAGCGGCGTGACAACATTATTTACTGGCAAACTGGAATAGGTCACGCTGGGCAGACAAGCGCACGCCCGACCGCTATGGTGTGCTGCTCATGTGAACTCAGGAGCTTATCACGAAAGGAAACAAAAAAAATAATAATAATTCCGAACATAAAAAAGAATACATTGAAGAGCAAAATGCGGCCTAACAACATTATTTACAGGCATACTAGAATAGGTCACGCTGGGCAGACAAACGCACGCCCGACCGCTGTGGTGTGCTGCTCATGTGAACTCAGGAGCTTATCACGAAAGGAAACAAAAAAAATAATTCCGAACATAAAAAAGAATACATTGAAGAGCAAAATGCATAGTAAGAGGATTAACTCTAGACAGAAAAAAAGAGTAAAATGATGCGGCACATGAAACATTACCAACTTTATTTACAGAACTGCCTTGAAAATGGCTCGGAAATGCAGGTTAAAATGTGAAGCGACGTGAGAATGTGAAGAACGTGAATGTGAAGTGAAGGGCGGAGGAGGGAGGCTGTGTAACGAATCAGTATATATAAAGAAACAAAAACACTAATATTACATGAATGAAAATTATATACAAAGACGAGAAAATATGATCATATTGACACCAAAATAAGAGTTAAAAGAAAAACTGAGTTGACGGGAGATTCGTACATAGAATTTGGATAAGCAAGCGAGTTACATTAAAAATAATACGCTGACAGTGAGTTCCTTTTACCGAGTTCCTCCCAAGAGAGTGTCAGTCAAAGGAAAAAGTTGGAAAGTTTCGTTTAGTCGGCGCAACATCTGTGGTCATATGCCGGTGAGAGACAGAAGGGGAAGGAATTATAGGAGAAGGGAACAATACCTGGTACCCATTCACTGCTGGGTGGGCAGGGGCGTAGGGTATCGGAAAAGGTCAGTCGCAGGAAATATAAATCACAGGAACACAACATTTCACAGTCGACCACTATAAGAGTATCAGTGGCTGTCTTGGCTAACCTATACTGACTTGTGGTGGCCGCGTTACATTCGTATGATGATTAGGACCTTAGTTATCGTTATCATATATCACCATAAAGTTAAGATTGATGCAATAATAATAATAATAATAATAATAATAATAATAATAATAATAATAATAATAATAATAATAATAATAATAATAATAATAATAATAATAATAATAATAATAATAATAATAATAATAATAATAATAATAATAATAATAATAATAATAATAATAATAATAAGAAGAAGAAGAAGAAGAAGAAGAAGAAGAAGAAGAAGAAGAAGAAGAAGAAGAAGAAGAAAAAGAAGAACAAGAACAAGAACAAGAACAAGAACAAGAACAAGAAGAACAAGAACAAGAACAAGAAGATAATGAAGAATAACTCGATGATGGTAATGATGGTGAAGACGAAGAGGATTAATAACTGAGTGAGGGAACTCGCTGCTGCTGTTGTGTTTTCTGTTGTTGTTGTTGTTGTTGTTGTTGTTGTTGTTGTTGTTGTTGTTGTTGCTGCTGCTGCTGATGATGATGATGTTTTATATGTAAGGAACGAAATCAACGAAATTTGGTCACGTAAAAATAGAATTTTATTTTTTTGACATTTGGTTCAGAATGTTTGTAAAAATCTAAATGAATTTTTGTCACCCCATTTTTTCGAACCTCAGTGAAAACCAATAAAAAGCAATCATAAAAATTAACGATAAAACTAAACTGCAGAGCCGTTGTTGTTGTTGTTGTTGTTGTTGTTGTTGCTATAATAATAATAATAATAATAATAATAATAATAATAATAATAATAATAAACTATTATTATTATTATTATTATTATTATTATTATTATTATTATTATTATTATTATTATTATAATCATTATTGATATTATATTTTTTGTTGTTATTATTACTAGGAGTAGCAGCAGCAGCAGCAGCAGTAGTAGTACTAAAAGTAGTAGTAGTAGTAGTAGTAGTAGTAGTAGTAGTAGTAGTAGTAGTAGGAGGAGGAGGAGGAGTAGTAGCAGTAGCAGTAGTAGTGGTAGTAGTAGTAGTAGTAGTAGTAGTAGTAGTAGCAGTAGTAGTAGTAGTACGAGGAGAAGAATAAACCTAAATGATCAGGAAGCAGAAAACCTGTTGACTTACAACGAGGCGTATATTTCAGCGATTTAATCTATCCTTCGGGTCACTCCTTTAACCTGTAGAAATGATCAGATGGGAAGCTTGGCTGGACGCAATGTTGTGCTGAGCGTGGGGGCGGTAACGGATAATTTACTTGTTATTAAAAATATAACGAGCTATACGACTGACTTGGGCCCATCCTAAGTTGAGGATATTGTGTCTGAGGTCTGTGCCTCTCGACAGGCCGTGGCCAGCCTGTGCAGGAACACTTTTCACACACTACATCGAGACATCCTTTCGGTGAACAAGACAGTGCCGCCCTTGTGACCCTATGACGGAAGGTGGCTGCAGTGTTGGTGGCGGCAGTGTTGGTGGCAGCGGTGGTGGTGGCGGCGAGGGCTACACAGGAGGGCCGTTTCCCAGCAAGCACACACACTCAGCAAATGACCCGTCTGTGGGTAATTGCAGGTCCATGGTACGTACACGGACCAGCGGAGCGGGTCACTACAATGCCCCTGCTCCCCCCTAAGCTCCACCCTCAGGGCCGCTCACTCACTCCCACCCCCCTACCACCACCCCCGGTCTCAAACGAATCTCTCAAGCACCTGGTCTGATCTCGGCCACAAGAATATGACAGGCCAGGTTAATATAAACCGGTATCTCGGGAGTGACAGAACACGCTCGGGTCTGCATCACGCGGCTCAAAGCGATCGCCGCAGAGTGCCCCTGAGGTGACCTGCTCCTATGTCCTGCTCGTGTGATGCATTGTGTGTGTGCTCCGCGGCCGCGTGTATCCGGCCGCCGCTGTAATGCTCTTACGGGGGACGCTGTAAGCCGAGGTGGTATTCAGGGCGGAGGGGGGTAGGGAGAGGGGAGGTGCGTCTTCAGGCAGGGGGTGGGAAAGGGGAGGCGGCGTGGCGGTGAGACATAGGTAAAGCGACTCACCTGAAATTCCCACGACCCGAGGATCGCACCCCGTCGGTGTTACCAGAGCCCCGGACACTGGTCACCCCGACCCTCCCGCCCCGCCGCTGTCATTCTGGCTTGCGGGACACGAAACTTCCTTCACGTTCCTTCTGTTATTGTTGTTGCTCGGCGTTGTTTTCGCGGCGCAGCGTGGGATGGTGTTTGCGGGCCCGGCAGCCTCCGGGGTATGGAAGAGGGGGGGGAGGGGGGGAGCAGGCCACCCGCGAACCGGCAGTCTTTCTCGCGGGCGGTCTAACCCTCTGATGTATATGCTGTGGAGAAACATCCAGCCCGCCAGCAAGCCAGCAAGCCACCCTCCTCCCACCCGCCAGCGCGCCCACCCTCGCCCCACCCGCCCTTCCATCCTTTCTTCCTCCTCCTTCCATTCATTTTTACTTATCTTCTTTCACCAAGCTGTAGCCCTTCCCTTCCTCCCTAACCGCCCCCCCCCTCCCTATTACCTCAGTTTTTTCGTGTAGCTTCCTTCCTCCTTCGCGTTGCTTGCCACTTCCTTCCTCTCCCTTTTCCTACCCATGCTGAATCGCTTGTTTACTGGTCATTTAAACAGACAAACAGATAGACAGACACAAAAAGAGTCGGATACGTATATAAACAGAGAACAGACAGGTGGTACAGATATAATTGCAGTGCTGAATAATTAATGTGAATATAAAGTGAGTGAGAATTTCAGCGGTTGTTTCATCGGTGGTCAGGCACGATGAGCTGCCACACCTGTGCATGCATCGTGCCGCCTCGCTCACCTGTCAAGCCACGCGTTATGTTGTGTGAAATGATACACACATACATATACATACATACGAACAAACCAACAAACAAACATATATAGTCAGTATGCGACATGAATTTGCCAACAGTCTGCAATAGCCAGCGGAAGGGAAAGTGATCGAGACAGTTTGCCGCGAAGCTTAGGTGGACGTGATTATGCAACGCGGGCCGCGGTGACGGACGGTGACGCCATGCGGGTGTGAGGAGCACCATTGCCAAATTATCGTACACATCGCATTGCATTTTCGTAGTTTCTGACCGATAACTATAGCAAAAACAAACAAACAAACATCAATAAATAGGAGTTTTAACGCTAACTTCAATTTTCTATCGTTATTTGTGTAGGTACGAGAGTTTGAGGCTTAAAAGTAATAAATACAATGTGGTGAATACAATAATCTAGCAACGCTGGGGAGGAGGCGCTGGTGGACAGTACGTGACGGTGGAGCCTGATGGACATCTCCCGGCGATGCGATGGAAAAAAGTTTCAGTGAACCGAAGCCATAACAACGCAAATCACAGGTCTTTTCCTGCAATTTTTTTTTTCTTCTTAAGAGCACAATAAGAACACATTTTCAAGTGGCTGTCCATGCATGACTTCTGTGAACCAACAACTTTCTCATCACCAGCGGTACACGAGGAAAAAGTGTCTGACATGTCACTCTGCGATGACAAGCACAGTACAGGGGACGCTCCCGGGTGTGGGGGTGGGGGGAGGGGGAGGGGGGGAATTGCACCCAAAGTTCAAATACTCTTCCACACTTTCTTCAAAATTATCGAAAAGTCTTATTACTAAAATGTACAAGCCAGAAGCTAAATCGCGCTAAGATCCGTTATGTCCGCCTGTAGCCCATACGTCTTCAATGTAGGTAGATGACATACATGCATACATATGTCACTAATTCAATTTGGCACATTATCTACTTACATATAAGTTACCGTAGCGATGTGACTAAGAGTGGAGAATGAATATCAGAGTTCATAAAGGAAGCAAAGGTGACCCTCCGGGACGAAACACCGAACAATCTTATCCGGATCTGATCGGAACACCCGGCCGAGGAAGGGCGCCGCCGGGCCCTGAGCCCCACGAGGCAGCGTCTCGTAGCGGCTGGCCTCTGGATGAGGGAGATGGAGGCGTTTCCGAAGCTGCACAACCCCAGCGCCTGATGACTCCCGCTGCCACTGGCGGGAGCAGCACTACGTGGTCACTGGACCCATCGTACCCCGAGCCACTGCAGGAAACGATGGTGTCCGGGGACCTGGGCACCGCCGGGTCGGGCCAGCCAGACACGTGGGCGGGAAGGTCGGCTTGTCTCCCTTCCAGACGGCGGCGGCTGCCGAGGCGTCAATGGACCAGGGCAGGACCAGCACCCCAATAAGGGGCTGAGGGTGGCGACGGGAAGGAAACCACACGTTCCTCAAGCTGTCCGTCACCCGCCCATTACTGAGCGCCTTTGTTGGCGGGCCGCTGCTGCAGGGACACAGACGGACACAGGTGTCTCATGGGAACAAGGGCTCGCACCTCCTTAAGTTAGCTCTTCGAAGTAGCAAACTCGGGGGCGGTAGCAGCAGCAGGCTGAGGCTGTGTCGGGAAGGTTGCAACGCAAGGGAGACATTTGGGCTTCGTCCATTGTTTACATACTTATATGTCAGCTTTTCAAATATTAAAACAGATTGCAGTGTTTTAGGATCTCTCTCTCTCTCTCTCTCTCTCTCTCTCTCTCTCTCTCTCTCTCTCTCTCTCTCTCTCTCTCTCTCTCTCTCTCTCTCTCTCTCTCATCCATTACATCCAAATTACCCCTGCAGTCTCCCGACCTTCCTCCCCCATTCGTCGTCCACCAACCAGCCCATTCTGTCCCTGCTATCCTTCTTTTCTTCCATCCCTCCCCTCCCTAGCCTCCCCCGCCCCCCTCCCTCCCTCTCATAATTGCTAGTTAGTTCGCGTAACGGGATTTCCTTGTGAATGCGGATTGTCAGACTCTATTACTTAAAATCCAGGGGGATACTTTATTACGGCGGTGCCTCGCAAGGGGCGGGTTTGTGTGTTTTGGCCGCGTCCACACGTGTTTGTTTCTTCCCACTTCCTAGCGCCGACTCCACGATATCTTCACCTCCTTCCCCTCCCGTTTCACTCTGCACGCTGGATTGTCCTCGCTGGGGTGCGGGTGTGAGAGTGAGGGTGTGGGCGTGGGTGGGGTGTCTCGAGGCGTGGTGAGCCCCTGGGCGTGTGGGCGACAGCAAATGGGCGGGGTTTGGCGTGGGGATGGGCGTGGGGATGTGAGCGATGTTATGGCGTGGGTTGGGTGCTCAGTGGTCGGGGGAGGGGGTGGTAAAAGGGTGATGGTGGGGGGCTAGGTGGAAGGGAGGGGGAACCAGCGGGCAGGTGAAGTGAAGAGACCACACACACACACACACACACACACACACACACACACACACACACACACACACACACACACACACACACACACACACACACACACACACACATACACACCGCCATGACAAACACACACACACAAGGAATTCATAAACACCCTCACTACCTTGCGCTCATAAAGACTTTATTAACCAGAGCACTCGAGAAAAAAAATGTCCATTATATAAAGGGCAGCGATGAGTGTGGAATGGGGAAGGAGCGAGAAGGTGGGAGAGAGATGGGGAAGGAGGGAGAGAGGAACTGGGGAGGAAGATGAGAGATAAAAGGATGGAGAGAAGAGTGGACAAGGAGAAAAAAAAAGAGGAAGAGAAGGAGAAGAGGGTGCACGGCAGGAGAATACAGGACGAAGAAGTGAGTAGTAAAGATGTAATAAAATATGAGAAAAAATGTGAATAAATAAGAAGAGAAATATTTGATCGGAAGAGAAGATGGAGAAGATGGAGAGGAGAGGTACGAGGTGATAATGTTATGATGAATTAGGGAGACAAGGGAGTGGGGAGAGGGGAGGGGAGAGACAGGGGCTATACGCAAGAGGGGAGAGATGAAGGAGGAAGAGGGGAGAGGGAAGATCAGGTGTGGTGGAGGGGTGGAAGAGGAGAGGGGGAGGGGGGAAGGCAGACCACACAGCGCGCCACCGATGCTGACCCTCCACACTCCACCTGCGCGTTCTGTTGTGCCACGCTGATGGATGACTCTCTCTCTCTCTCTCTCTCTCTCTGATGATGATGATGACTTTGTTGTTGTTATTGTTGTTGTTGTTGTTGTTGTTGTTGTTGTTGTTGTTGTTGTTGTTGTTGTTGTTGTTGTATTTACTGTTGTTTTGCAGCTGTATTTATTGTTCATCTTTTGCCGTTTTTTTATGTTGAAGTTGATTTTTTTTTTGTTATTGTTGTTGATGATGTTTTTTGCTGTCACTAATGAGGTTGTTATTGTTGCTATTGATGTTGTTGCTGTTGATGTTGTTGTTGTTGTTGTTGTTGTTGGTGGTGGTGGTGGTGGTGGTGTTGTTGTTCCATGGTTAATCCTAAAAGTTCTCAATAAAAAAAATGTTACTTCTGTTCCCTTCTTGATGGTCCATTAAGGGTTATCATCCCCGTGAGAACTTTTTTTTTTCTACCCCTGATATTGCTGATGTTGTGGGTATTATTACTGCCATTATTATTTATTTTTCCTAATACTGGTGTACTTGTATGACTGTTGCTGGTGGACATAATAAGAAAAAAAATGTTGCTCTGTTCTTGATGCTGATGATGATGATAATGATGATGATGGTGGTTACGATAATGATGTCGCCGTGACGGAGTCTTTGAAATGCCGATAAAAATATTCTACATCACTAAGGCCGCCATCTGAAGCCGTCGTCGATATCGTAAACATTTATATTTATGATCGGGGAGATGAGAACATTTTACAACTCCTACACTGCTGATGATGAAAGACAAGATGATGATGATGATGTCTCCTGGAAAGTGTCTGTCATGTTACTAAAAAAGAAAAAAGTTGTTATGGCTGTAAGTGTGCGTTTGCCTCTCTTTACGAATATTTGGACGTCTCAATGGATGTTTTATGTCTCTTTCTCTCGGTCTGACTGATTTTACTTTTGTTTCTTATGTGTCTGTCAGCATTCAGTCTGTCTGCCAGCTGACCTACGTGCTCGCCTATCTGTATGTCTGTCTGTTGCTGCATGCCTGTTTCCTGTCTCCCTATCTGCCTGTCTGTCTGTGTGTTCTTGTGTCTGTCGGTCCAGCTCCCTTCTTCTCTAACAAAGAAATATAACTAATTAGGAATAATGACGCGTAACAAATAATATTCCAGTGCTTGGCGAAGACTGGATGAGCGATGTGGGTGGCTGATGGTTGACAGGCGTGGATGGGTGGAAGAATGTGGATGAGTGGGTGAAGGGTGGATGAGTTATTGGCTCTGTGGTGACTTATGGGCAATGCTGTAGGTGGATGGCTGACGGATGCCTTGTGAATGAGTGGTGTGTATAGTTGATGGATGACAGGCTAGCGATGCGGGTGGCATGGATGAGGGGTGTGGGTGGCTGTGGATGGGTGGGTAACAGGTGGGTGGCGTAGGTCGTGAATGTATGGGGTAGGGGGGGATGGTGTTAGTATGTTGAGGCGTGGTATAGTGTGGTGTAGTGTGGGCGGGAGGAGGGATGTGTGTGGGGTGAGGGGGGTATGATGTTAGTATGTTGAGGTGTGGTATAGTGTGGTGAGGAGACGTGATGTGGGTGATGTGGTGCGGGCGGGAGGAGAACAAGCGAAGGAGAGGATGAGCGAGAGGGTTCGAGGCAGGACACACTAGACTACCTGAGCCGCCCACCCACTCACTTTACCGTCACTTAAGAGTCGTTCAGGTAAATTACAGACACACCTGCACGGACGCCGGCGGCCGCCCTCACCTCGGCCCCGCGCAGAACACAGGTAAAAATAACTAATTTCTGCATCTAACCTGCCAGCCTTGCATTCCTCCGCACCTTCCTCCAAGAATTTTCCTCCCACTCTGTCTCCTTCTCTCCCTCCTCATACACCGCCTCTCATTTGCGTTAACGTCTTCTTTTTACACTACCTCCTCCTCCTCCTCCTCCATCTGTACCTCCACTTGTTTCTTCTCATTCCCCTGTTTCTCTTCTTCATGAGCCTCCTGCTGCCATTGTTCCTCCTCCTCCTCCTCCTCCTCCTCCTCCTCCTCCTCCTCCTCCTCCTGCTCCGCCTGCTGCTACTGCTCCTATTCCTGCTCCAGCGCCTCATCTGTACCAGCGGCCATTAATAAATCCACGGGCCTGTATGTCGCCGAGGCGGGTAAGCGCCTTCGAAGCTGGATATTTCATGGGCGTCGTCTTGCCCGAGAATCGAAGGCCCGTCAAGGATTCATTGCCTCTCTCGTCCACCTTCTGTCGGTGTCTCTTGTTCTCCTCCTCGTCGTCTCCATCCTCCTCCTCCTCCTCCTCCTCCTCCTCCTCCTCCTCGTAATCGCTCCCAGGGTGTGTTTCTTCCCTCCTACTTTCCCCGGCGTGTTGATCGACTATGCATACTGACCTTTGTCGAGGTGCTGACCGTGTAAGTACTCTCTCTCTCTCTCTCTCTCTCTCTCTCTCTCTCTCTCAAATTCATATCGTCCATACAAATATTTCATGTCACGATCTTTCTGTCGCTTTTTTCTCACCGACACACTTTTTGTCTCTCTCTCTTTCTCTTCTTCAACATATGGTGGACACACACACACACACACACACACACACACACACACACACACACACACACACCTCAAGCACCCCTCTTTCTCCTCATCCTTCTACATATTTCACCGCTTCCCCTTATCTTCCCCACTTCACTATTATCTTCCCCATCTTTTAGCTTCCCATCATCTTCACGCCCCATCACGGTCGACCACCCCTCGTCACAGGCTATCTCATCATTCCCATATTCACCCATCCCCTTGCCCCCTTCGTTACCCATCTCCCATCATCCTCAGTCACCATCGTCATCATCCCCCCGGTAGATAACGCCCCCTTGTTCCATGCTCTTAGTTTTTTTTTTTTTTCATAAAGTCATTAACATTCCTACCTGCCTCCCCTCCACAATTAATGTACCTGTGCTGCGAGCCCCTTGTCCTGCCCCTTTCCTGTCTGTCCTCTCCCTTTCCACGCCCCCTTCACCTCCTTCCCCTTCCTTCTGCTCCCTTTCTCTTACCCCTTCCCATCTTTACTCTTTTTCATTCACTTTTTTCCTTAGGCCTCTTTCACAATAATCTAACCTAACCTAACCTAACCTTCCCATCTCTACTCTTTTCTGTCACTTTTTTTTTCCTTCAGCCTCTTTCACAGTAACCTTCCTTCGAGAGCACTTTTTTTTTTGTTCCTTTTCATTAGTTATTTTGGGTCTGCAGTCTTTCTTTTCTTCTCTGTGTTTTCAAAGCTTCTTATTGGGTAGATATATTTTTTCTACCTCAGTTTATATTTTCTCCTCCATATCGTGTACACCGCTCTCTGGGTTTCTTTCTGTAAAGTTGTTCTTTCTCTGTTTATCCCTTTTCTTCTTGTTCTTTTTCTTGTCCTTGATCATATTCTTGTTCTTCGTTCTATTATTCCTGATCTTGTCCGTCTTCTCTTCGTCCTCTTCTTCGTCACCTTCCTATTCGTCGTCGCCGTCGTCTTCCTCCTCCTTCTCTTTCTCCTTTACCATCATCATCATCATATTCATCATCATCACCACCAGCTCTCGTACTTAAAGAAGCCTTCTGATATCGAAGACCACAAATTGTCATTATTTAGAAGGTTCTCAGTTTCCCCTACGATTGCGAACCCCACGATAAAACAAAATCTAAACCTACACAATACTATTAAAACACAAGGAAGGTTATAAACTTCTGTGCACGTAAATCACTTCTTACCGTCCATTATCAGGAAGCGACGTGGAGAAGAAATAAATCTCCGACCATTTTTTCCTTGAATCTCTTATCCAGCCTTTCCTTACAGCCCCTCCCCAGCCACTAAAAGGCCTAATTAAATATAACCTTTTTAAATAGAGGCATTAACGCCGAGATCTTGCAAGGCGGTGAGGGGCGAGGAAAAAAGAGGAAGAGGAGGGGAGAGAAGAAAAGAGAAGTGAGAAACGATAAAAGATGAGAAGAGAAGAGGAATGAAGAGAAAGGAAAAGAGAAGGAAACAATAAAAAGAAGAAAAAGAGAGAAAGGGAATAGTAAGGAAAAGAAAGAGAAAAGAGGAAAGAAAAAGAAATGCGCAAAAAGTAACGAAAGAATATAGAGAAAGGAGACAAGAAAAGAAAAGGGAAAAGAAGACATGAGAAGAAAAGAGAAGAAAAGAAGAGGGGAGAGGATAAAGAGAAGAGGAGAGGAGAAGATAAGAGAGGAGAAGAGAGGAGAAAGACAAAAGAAGAGAAGAGAGAAAAAAAGAAAAGAGAAGAGAAAGGAAAAGAAGAGTGAGAGACGAGTGAGGCTTAATAGAGAAGAGAGAGTCAGGACGGGGCATGAGACGAAATGAGGAGATGGACAGAGGCAGTTAAGGAGGCATGCAAGGAGGAGGAGGAGGAGGAGGAGGAGGAGGAAGATGATGATGATTATGAAGAACGAAGGAGTTGGAGGAAAGAGCTTGAGGGGTAGAGGAGAGAGAGAGAGAGAGAGAGAGAGAGAGAGAGAGAGAGAGAGAGAGAGAGAGAGAGAGAGAGAGAGAGAGAGAGAGAGAGAGAGAGAGAGAGAGAGAGAGAGAGAGAGAGAGAGAGAGAGAGAAAAAAAAAGGGGTGCCGGCGGGAGAGGGGCGAGGGGGGGCATCCAGCAGCCACCCTCCCCCGGGCTCTCCTTCCCCGGTGGGCCTCCTTACACTCGTCTCATTAGGACACAAAGGCTGACACGACCAGCAGCAATTACTTGGGAAGGGTTATTAGCATGTCTAACCCTCCCTCCTCCCCACCCATCCCTCCCCTTCCCTTCTCTCCACCTTCCCCTCCCCTCCTCTCCCTACTCCCGCCTCTTAAACACAAGCATATTACTCAATCTTCGAGGACGTCCTACACTCTCTCCCCACCTCGAGGTAATGGTGGGCGTGGGAGAGGGGAGAGGGAAGGGGATTGGGAGGGGAGAGGGAGGGTGAGAGAAAAGAGTGAGAGGGAAGGGGTGAGGGAAGGGGAGAGAGAGAGGAAGGTAAGAGGAAAAGAGTGAGAGGGAAGGGGTGAGGGAAGGGGAGAGGGAGAGGGAGGTAAGAGGGAAAAGAAGAGAGAAGGGGAAAGGGAAGGGGAGAGGGAGAGGGAGGTAAGAGGGAAAAGAAGAGAGAAGGGGAGAGGGAAGGAGAGAGGGGAGGATTAGAGGGAAGGATGAATGGGAAGGGAAGAGGGAAGGGGATTGGGAACGAAAGAGGAAATGGGATAGGGAAGGGAAGGGAATGGGAGAGGGAAGCGTGAGAGGGAGAGGGTGAGAGGGAAGGGAAGAGGAAAGGGGAGAAGGAAGGGTGAAAAGGATGGGGAGAAGGAGAGTTGAGATGAAGGGGAAGAAGGAAAGGAAAACAGAATAGGAAGATGGAAAAAAAGAGGTAAGGGAAAGGCTTGAAAGGAGGAGGTGGGAGAAAAGGAGAATGAGAGGAAAGGGGAGATAGAATGGAAGAATGATAGCAAGAAGGAATAGGGAGAGAGAGAGAGAGAGAGAGAGAGAGAGAGAGAGAGAGAGAGAGAGAGAGAGAGAGAGAGAGAGAGAGAGAGAGAGAGAGAGAGAGAGAGAGAGAGAGAGAGAGAGAGAGAGAGAGAGAGAGAGAGAGAGAGAGAGAGAGAGAGAGAGAGAGAGAGAGAGAGAGAGAGAGAGAGAGAGAGAGAGAGAGAGAGAGAGAGAGAGAGAGAGAGAGAGAGAGAGAGAGAGAGAGAGAGAGAGAGAGAGAGAGAGAGAGAGAGAGAGAGAGAGAGGAAGAAGGAAGGGAAAGACTTGAAAATAGGAGGGTGAAGAAAAAACAAAAATGGAAAAACGAATGACAGTAAAAGAGAGAGAGAGAGGAGGAAAAGGGTGTGGTGGAGAGAGAGAAAAAAAGAACAAAGTGGAGATGTGGAAGTAACATGAAAAGGAGGTGGGGGAGGTGGAAGAGGGAGGTCAAGGAGGGAGAGAAAAGAAACTGAGTGGGTGGGAAGAGGTGGAGGTGAAGGGAGAGAAAGAAGAGGAAGGGAGGGGAGGGTGCGGGAGAGATAGGCAGAGAAAAATAGTGAGGCAGGTTGTTGGGGCCTCACCGACTGCCAACTGCTCACTCCGACCGTGTGTTGCGAGACTCCGCTGATTGCTGGAGATAACTTCATGTTTTAACCCCCCCCCCCCCCACTCTCTCTCTCTCTCTCTCCTCATTCCTTATCGCGCCACAACTCAGAACATGAACAATACCCGCCACACGGCCCGTTATCGCGGCGAGGGATAACAAAGTGTTCTGGCCGAGGTTATCTCCGGCTGGTTATCGCGGGTCGAGGTTCTATCACGCCCCGTCAGCCGCTATCGCCTCCCCCGCGCCCCGATCTCCGGCCAAGAGTAGGTTTCACGTTCGGAAGAGAGCGTGGTTTTGCGACATAAGGGCTCCGTGAACGATCTTTTGCAGGGTCGGAGTGTCTTAGTGTAAGTCGGCACCTCCATCATCGTCTCTCCGTCCAGTTCGTTGTCTTGGGCGTGACGGAGAACGAAGAAAGCGGAGGACGGTAATTAATCTTTTGCTTGATTGCCTGGGCTTGCTGGTGGTGGGTGGTGGCGGGTTCATACAGAAAACTCTTCCACTTGAGATATAGGAACTTGGACTGGCATAATCAAAACGAGGAATAGAGGGTCGGCCCACAGGAACCAACTTGGAGAAAAGGCCGGGTAGTGTTAAGCTTGGATTCTTACATGTTGGCATATCAGTTCGCCTGTTTAAAAAGCCTCACGTATAAGTTTTTGTGATTTTCATGGACTGTTTTGTGATCGTAGAGGTAGTTTTACATGGCTTCTTCACCTTGAACGGATAAATCACCTCTAAAAACCGGGTTGATCTTCTCTACAGCCTTTGAAAATAGTCTTAATAGAAGCCCGATACGTTTAGTCTTAATAGAAGCCCGATACGTTTAGTCTTAACAGAAGCCCGATACGTTTAATCTTAATAGAAGCCCGATACGTTTAAGAATATTAACCTTAGGATGGTATTTTCAGACGCTTCCGCCTCTCACATTAACTATATTTTCAAAGGCCAAAAAGAAGACCAGTCGGGTACCAATGAGTGTTTCCTTAGGTTCATGATACAGAAGTAGGGTTAACTACCACCAGGGTCATAGAACTACACATGGAAATGCCCAAAACTCCTACGAAATCTTTGTTAAATATGCGAGCTTGGGCGCCTAAGTTTTAAGAATGTGGCCCTTAGTGTTTTGGAAGACCCCCTCCAGAAGACACACAGGGCGGCGGGGCGGGGGCGTGTGTTGCCTGGCCGGGCGGCACCACAATCCAGCCGTCGTCAGTCCCGCCTCACGCCCGGCCTTGCGCGGCGCTGGATAATTGTTTGATTTATGGCGCTTTCTTCTCCCTTTGTGCCCAGGGCGGGGGGCATGAGAGAGAGAGAGAGAGAGAGAGAGAGAGAGAGAGAGAGAGAGAGAGAGAGAGAGAGAGAGAGAGAGAGAGAGAGAGAGAGAGAGAGAGAGAGAGAGAGAGAGAGAGAGAGAGAGAGAGAGAGAGAGAGAGAGAGAGAGAGAGAGAGAGAGAGAGAGAGAGAGAGAGAGAGAGAGAGAGAGAGAGAGAGAGAGAGAGAGAGAGAGAGAGAGAGAGAGAAATACATAGGAAATACATAGGAAGAACAGACACCAGAAGACCTATCGGTTTATGGCGAGGGTGTCTGTTTACTACCGCTACTACTAGTAATCTACGTGTGGTAGGACAGGACAGAAAAGATGAAGGCTCCTCCCCACCCACCTCTCCCTCCGGCAACGTGCCGGCAGGAAATAGTTAGAAGAGAACACCATGTACCTTTAAGGAAGAAAGGGACATGGAAATTTTACAGTAAAGAGAGAAATAAGAGGAAATTACTACCCTTAACTTACGCTACTGGTAACCTAAGCTGTGGGGGAAAATGACTTCATTACATAAGAACATAAGAACACAGAAACACAAGGAGAATGGAAGAGGACGAGTGGCCTACACAGGGCAGCCTCAGGATCCCCCCTAATACTCACGATGGGTGAGGTGTAGTTTCAGGGGCACAGGTGGAGGCTTGATCCTCGTTTTACCGGCGGTACTAGGCACGGCACCAGTAACCTGTCACCTTACTGCACCCACACCTCACTCCACCTGTCATGCGGACATTAACTGTTGCTTTACTCCATTGTTAACTTACGCTACCTGCAATCTAGGTTGTGGGGGAGAATAATATGAATTTAGGTTGACGTCTTGCTGCAGTCTGTCTGAAAACATACGAAGAAGGGTCAGTATAATCTTATATCCCTGAAATACTTATCCAATGAAGACTTGAAGCTATTGATACTCTGTGCGCTAACAACTGACGGTGGGAGTCTATTCCAGTGATCGACGACTCTATTATTGAAAAAACTTTAGCGCACCAATGTGTTACATCGGTTTCCCTTTAACTTCATACCGTTGCTGCGTGTTATTGTGTTAGTGTCTCTCTGAAATAGACTATCTGGGTTAATATTGTCGAATCCATTAAGGATTTTGAACACTTCAATTAAGTCCCCTCTTATCCTTCGCTTTTTTAGGGAAAACATATCTAAACGCTTTAAACGCTCGTCATATGGCAAGTTTCGGAGCGCTGGAATTTGTTTGGTTGCTCGTCGCTGTATCCTTTCTAGCAAAACTTGATCTTTGATATAGTTCGGTGACCAGAACTGAACGGCGTATTCTAGGTGTGGTCTTACAAATACTAAATATAATCTCTTCATAAATTCGGGTGATTTATAATCAAAGTTTCTTGAGATTAGTCCTAACATCATACTGGCTTTTTTACTCGCTGCAGAACATTGATCACTCATTTTAAGAGTGTTACTGATAATGACACCAAGATCCTTTTCTTGTTTTACTTCGCTGAGCTCATGTCCTTGAATCTGATATTTAAAGTTAGGATTTTTTTCACCTATGTGCATTACTTTACATTTATCTACGTTAAAACTCATTTGCCATTTTTCGCTCCAGTCGGCAAGTCTTATTAAGTCTGATTGAATCTTTTCGCAACTTTCACTGTTCATTACCGTACCTCCTAATTTGGTGTCGTCGGCGAATTTGGCTACTTTTGATAGAATATCAGTTTCTAAGTCGTTCACGTAAATTATGAATAGTGTTGGCCCCAGGACCGAGCTTTGGGGCACGCCACTGGTGACGGGTTGCCAATCCGATGCTTCACCATTAAGAACTACACGCTGTTCTCTGTCGGTGAGCCAGTCATGAATCCACGCACATAGATGGTCGTTAATACCGTGGGAACGCAGTTTAGAAATAAGTCTAACGTGAGGAACTTTATCAAACGCCTTCTGAAAATCTAGGTAAATTACGTCATATGGGCTTCGGGCGTCCCAACATGAATAAACATCGTTGAAAAAAGTTAATAGGTTGGTAAGGCAAGACCGATTACTACGAAATCCGTGCTGACAATCAGTTATCAAATCATTTGTTTCAAGGAAAGTGATCATTTTATCCCTGATCATTTTTTCGAATAGTTTAATTAGGACAGACGTAAGGCTGATGGGACGATAATTACTGGCTTGTTTCTTATCTCCTTTTTTAAAGATCGGGGTAATGTTGGCCTTTTTCCACTCGAGAGGCACACTGGCCTGTGCTAATGACTTGTTGAATATTAATGTTATGGGTAATTCTAGCTGTTGACTACATTCTCTCAACACGCGAGGAGATAAATTGTCGGGGCCCGGAGATTTATTTGGATCTATTTTCTGCAGGTACGCACGCACTTCGCTGATGTCAATGTCGGTCAATGCAAGCTTATGTTCTTCAGGGCCTTGAAAAATTTTCTTCGGGGCTTGAATCGATGTCATGTTCTCTTTTGTAAACACGCTACTAAAGGTTGAATTTAGGACCGACGCCATGCCTTTATGATCACTAATCGTATTGCCACTTAATAGGAGTGGGCCGATATTATTTTTAACAGTTTTTTTGTTTCTTATGTAACTGAAAAATAACCTGGGATTTTTCTTAGCATCGAGTGATATTTTCATCTAATATTCGCGTTTCTATTTTCTGATTTTCCTTTCGCATTCTCTCTTGACATTGATGTAATTAGTATGATCCTGTGAATTATGTGATAGTTTATATTTCTTATACAGTTTTCTTTTTTCGACGATGATTTTTTGTAGGTAATTATTCATCCACAACGGTTTTTGATTATCAGTCCTTCGTGGCTTGAGTGGAATGAATTTATTTACACTCGCAGTGATTTGTGCAGTAAAACGATTATACATTTCTTGAACGCTGACATTGTTGAGCAAATGATTCCAATTTACTGAAGCCAATTCTCTTTTAGAGAGAGAGAGAGAGAGAGAGAGAGAGAGAGAGAGAGAGAGAGAGAGAGAGAGAGAGAGAGAGAGAGAGAGAGAATGGCACCACGAGAGGGCATCCGGTTATCAACAATTATTAGAAGTTGATCACCACCATCAACGACAAGTGTTTGAGTGTTTACAGTTCCATACACACTACACTATAAAGAGCTGCAACACACACACACACACACACACACACACACACACACACACACACACACACACACACACACACACACACACACACACACACACACTACAAACAAAACACACACGCCTTTGAGATATAAAGGAAAATAATAATAAAGGCAGCAAAGTCCCCGGCACGGTGGAGCGGGCCAATCTGCCCCACGCTGGCCTCGCCGTAATGAAACAGTGAACCAAGGGCCGGAGTTACTGAAGCCCGAGACACCAGCCAGGTAGCCGGCACAGGCAAGAATCAGACTGGCTAATTAAATCCGTCAGGTCGGCTTTGGCTAGCGACCTGTACCTGTTGGAATAAAAGCCACTGTCGGGGTGGCTTGGCGCTGGCTAGTGCAATTAGACCGCTTCACCTGGCCTCGGCAAAGCTCCCCTCGCCATACTAATGCCAGCGGGGCGGCGCAGGTGAGTGATTGAGGCATAAAAGTGTACAGCCGGGCCGCGGCGTTTCGGTGTGTGGCGGCGGAAGGAGAGGGAGAGGGAGGGGGAGGAGGGAGAGGGGAATGACGTGAGCGAGGTGACTCTTTTGTGTGTTCTGCGGAGGAGGAGGAAGAGGAAGAGGAGGAGGAGATGGTGGTGGTGGTGGTGGTGGTGGTGGAGGTGACAAAGAAAACGAAGCAGAAGATCGGTAGAGCACAAGAGGAAAGAAGAAAAAAAAATCAGTGAGAAAAAAAAGAAAAGGAGTGTCAACATAAAATAAGAATGAGGTACGGGAGGACAGTTGACGGAAAAAATAATACAGAAATAGAGTAGGAGGATCACATGAACAGCAAGTGAAGTAAGAAGGAGGATCACAAGACCACAAGTGGAGAAAGAGAAGAGGGACGAGTAGGAGGAAAGGTGGGAGGGGATATTGTATGGGCGGCAGCCTAGGTGGAGGTGGCTGGCGAGGTCTTTCAGCGCACCGCGGCAAAGCTTCTTATCGCTCACAGTATTTACGCTGCCGCTTCGCCGTCGCCGCCGCCTACGTGGGCCGGGGGGTGCGGGGGGGGGGTGGAACCTTCATCCTCCGGCAGGCAACTCTAACAGGCACTTGCGATGTTTCGGTTCGTCTGTTATTATTCTGTTCTTTCGCGTCTTGGCGGTGATTGCCTCGTTGGGAGGGGCTTAGGGCGGCTGTTTGGCTGCACGCGAAAGACTCACCGTCGAAAAGAAAGGCACAAAGAGAACCTGAAGCATCAATCTCTCTCTCTCTCTCTCTCTCTCTCTCATGGGTCCTATATATACATAGAGAGAGAGAGAGAGAGAGAGAGAGAGAGAGAGAGAGAGAGAGAGAGAGAGAGAGAGAGAGAGAGAGAGAGAGAGAGAGAGAGAGAGAGAGAGAGAGAGAGAGAGAGAGAGAGAGAGAGAGAGAGAGAGAGAGAGAGAGAGAGAGAGAGAGAGAGAGAGAGAGAGAGAGAGAAAACTTTACACACGCGACCGGGATTTCTGATCAAAGAATGAAACCCGACCTCGCCTCGTCAGCGCCTCGCCGCCCACAACTCACCCCAAAAACCAGCCACAAACCCTCACCTACACGCGCCCACCCACCTCGAGTACGCCTACCGGGTCGCCCACCCACCAAGGCCCCACCCACTTCTCCAGAGACTTTGGGCGGGCGTATCCCCAGAGCCCTTCAGTCCCACAACCCTCCCAGCCCCCTCCAGCCCCCTCCCGCCTTGGTATGAGTCTCACACAGTAATTAACGACTGCACAAGAGGCCCCTCGCTGCTACAAGCCGCTAATGTGGCTCGAGAAATGGAGTGGAGGCCGAGGAGTCTATTAGTGACGGGGGAGCTGGTGGAGGTGTTGGCGGTGGTGGTGGTAGTGGTGGTGGTGGTGGTGGGAGTGAGGGTAAAGGTAGCAGAAGTGGTGGTGGTAGTAGTAGGGAGGGTGGTTGGGTATGGTGGTAGTGGTGGTGGTAAGGGTGATGCATGGTGGTGGTATCGCTAAAGGTAGTGACGGCACAGATACATAGATTTAAAGCTCGTGCTGAGAAATATGGTGATGGCAGGGGAGGCGTTTCAACAAGTGGGGCACGGTGCTGGTGGTGTTGGTGGTGGAGGAAATACAAAAATGAGAATTCAACAAGAAAAGTGGATGTGGTGAAAAAAGGGAAAATAGTGACAATGTTCTCGCCATGGTGTGTACAAGATATTGATTAAAGGGGGGGGGGGAAGAGCTGTCAGGAAAAAAACGAAAAGTGTGGATGGCGATGTACCAGAAACCTCTTAGGGTAAAAAATATAAGGAAAACATATGTATGACACTTAGGTTATGAGAAAGAAAGAAAATATATTAAAAAGAATGAAATTACTCGAGAAATAAGTTTTGTAAAGAGAAAACTGAATGCAAATCAACAAAGAAGAAAGAAATGCTACAGAAACATAAGAGATGAAAACATGACGTGATAAGAGATGAAAGAGGGAGAGAAAAGATACATTGAAGAGTTGCGAGGATGAAGGAGAAAGAAGGCAACAGGGATGCTTGGAGGAGAAAAGGAGTGAGGGAGAGGAGGAAAAAACACGAGGAGATGGAGGAGCACAAAGAGAAGAAGAAAAAGGAGTAGGAAGGATGAGGAGAGTTGGAAGAAAGAGGAGCGGGCAGCACTGCGCCACCACCTCAGCAACTAGCCACAATAATGTCCACCACTGAGTGACAAGCGAGCACCCACCCAGCGCCCACTCCACGGCAACGACGAACTGGCAAACATGTGCTCTGCTTCTACTGCCCTTTGTCCGTCTGTCTGTCTGTGTGAATGTCTGTCTGTGTGAAATATGTGCTCTGCTTCTACTGCCCTTTGTCCGTCTGTCTGCCTGTGTGAATGTCTGTCTGTGCGAAATATGTGTTCTGCTTCTACTGCCCTTTGTCCGTCTGTCTGTTTGTGTGAATATCTGTCTGTGAACCTTACACAAACACCCACACACAAAATTATACCCTTGCACAAACAAAGTGAAAGAAACAGAAAAGGAAAGATAAATAAAGAATAGCATGGGGACCCATAAAAACACACACGGTACAGGGCAGGCCGCGGGGTCAAAAGATCAAGGCAGACAGTGAGATATAAAAGTGGCGCAGCGTCAGTAATTAGTATGAGGTTGGCGTCACTCATAATAGAGAGCCAAAAAGGGTCTTTCCGGGCAGCTGGAATCGCTGGACATGATGTGACCTTAATTGGCACAACGCTCACTGCATCCCCAAGGCCGACCCCTCCACCACCACCACCACCACCGTCAGCCCGCCGCCACGCCCTCCCTTAATTGTTATCGCCTCACCGCTCAGGTTGTTAGCGCCTGCCGGGGAGGGCGGGGAAGGGCTCACCTCTGTATGCGCACCACCCGAGCCTCACCTGGCGTACAGAGGCAGACCACGAGCAGGTGAGTCTTTGTGTACAGGTGCATGTCAGGTGGAATGAGTGTAGTGAAAAGTAAAAGGGTGGACTATAGAGCAGGAAAGTAAGAGTGAATGAAGGGAAACTAATGAATAAAGTAAAAACAAGTGGCGATTATGGGGAATAAGAAATGAACTTGGGTATGCCATTCATGCGTAGAACTGACAGCAAACAGAAGTAACAATAGAAACCCTTAGATTTTAGAAGTCAGGGTACACAGAATCCCAAGAGGAGAAATGGACTTGAGAGCCTTTGCCGGAGCATTTAAGGAATCCACCATCAAGGACAGAAAGAGAGTTGGAGGACGTTGGGGTCGGCCTCTGTCCTGGAGATGACTCATAATGCTGATGATGATGATGAGGAAGGAAGTGAAGACAAAATTATGGAATGAACGAGTTGATGAGGAAGCAGATGAAAGAGTGTGAGTGACAGTAAAGGAAAGAGAAGATGGGGAATGGATGAGTCAGACAATATCGAGTACAGTTGGTGGGTGAGTGAGTGAGTGGGTAATGGAATAAGAGTGAATGAGTGAGTGAATGAGTGAATGAATGAACGAATGAATGAATGAAAGACTTATAGAATGAAAGAGTAAATGAGTGAGTGATTGAATGAATGAGCGAATGAATGAATGAATGAATGAATGAACGAATGAATGAATGAAAGACTTATAGAATGAAAGAGTAAATGAGTGAGTGAATGAATAAATGAGTCAGTGAATAGCAAGTGCGTGAGCCAGTGAGTGAGTGAGGGAATGAGTGAGTGAGTGCATGAGTGCGTGAGTGAATGAATGAGTGAAAGAGTAAGTGAATGACTGAGTGTCTGTCTGACTGATGGACAAAAAAAAAAAAAGACTTCCAAAAGAGGAACAAACAAACAAACGAAACAAAATGAAAAAAAATCATCGCTCCGTTTATGATTATTTTCTGCACTTCCTTCTAGCCCATAACTTTCGCCGCAATATCTTTTGTTTAACTTCCTATCGCATTCTCCGTTTTCATTCTCAGTATTTTCTTCTCCACTACTTCCTCCTCCATGCGCTCTTCCGCCCTCCTTCACCTCCTCTACTTCCTCCTTATCCTTCATTCCCACCTCCTCCTTCCTCTCCTCTTCACGTATCGCCTCTCACTTGCTTCTCTCGAGTGACTCTCATCCGCTCCTCGCCCTTCCATTTCGCTCATTTCCTTTCTCCATAATATACTACATCTCTCTCTCTCTCTCTCTCTCTCTCTCTCTCTCTCTCACACACACACACACACACACACGCACCATCCTCAATAATTATTCATCACCAACAGTATTTCTCTCGCTAGTCCTCCTCCTCCTTCTCCTCCTCCTCCTCCTCCTCCTCCTCCTCCTCGTCTTCCTGCTCCCGGCTCGCCATGCACGCCCACCTCCCACTGAATATTCACGCCGGATGAATCTTGCATGAGGCCCGTGAGTATGACCAGCGCGGCGTGACGTCACACTCGCTAGGGCGCGGCGTGAACCTGGCCACCCACAGGCTTCCTTCATTCTTTTATTCATGGCCTAGTTTGTTATTCATTACCTCCAGGCACGGCTATACGGCGGCGCTCCCCTGCCTACCTATGTGCCGCCCCCGCCCCCACCCCCCCAGAACACCGCCCTTCCCTGTAGCGAGCCTCGAGGTGTGCCTAAGGATTGTGGTGGTGGTGGTGTTTGGTTGTGGTAAGTGTGTGTGTGTGTGTGTGTGTGTGTGTGTGTGTGTGTGTGTGTGTGTGTGTATAAGTGGTGCACACAAAAGACGAGTCTCCTTCAGCTTTTCACGCGCCTCCAGTAATTTCTTTTGGGTCATTCGCCTCGTGTCCCCCTTCAGCGCCCCTCACGCCCTCTTCTCCCCTTTTCTTCCTCCCCTCTCTGCCTACTTTTCCTCCCCTTTCCTTAAGATGCCTCCTTCTTCTATTTTTTCCACTCTTCTCTTCATCGTCCTCTTCCTCCTCCTTCAGATATCGTAGCTCTTCTCTTTCTCCTTCCACATTTCCATCCCTTCACCTTCCTTCTCTATCAAAGTTTCCTCCCCTCTCTTCCCTTTCTTCTTTTTTTCCTTTATACTCGTCATCTTCGCTCTCATCTTTTTTTTTTTATATCCCACCCCATCTTTCTTTACACCTTTTTCCTTTCCGTTTGCTTCCCTCCTCCTCCTCCTCCTCCTCCTCCTCCTCCTCCTCCTCCTCCTCCTCCTCCTCCTCCCCCGCTGCCTGTTGCACCATCAGCTAATTAAGGTGGCCGGGGAGCAACGAGACCCTGTTACCATCTCTCTCTCTCTCTCTCTCTCTCTCTCTCTCGTGGCTCTTTCTTCTTTTCTTGGTAATTCTTTGTGTTTATCCGTTTTCTTTTTTACATTTTCTTTCTCTATATATTTTGGAGTCAACTCTTATTACTTCCTTACGAAACTTTCCTCACTTTCCGATAGACTCTCTCTCTCTCTCCCTCCCTGCTTGGCGCCCCTCCCTCTCTGCAACCCGAAGATCCTGTTGCAAGGTACACACGCTGGGAGGGACCCGCCTGATGGAAACCCGACCTTCCCTCCCTCTCTTTGCCCCTTTCCTTCTTTGTAGTCTCTCTCTCTCTCTCTCTCTCTCTCTCTCTCTCTCTCTCTCTCTCTCTCTCTCTCTCTCTCTCTCTCTCTCTCTCTCTCTCTCTCTCTCTCTCTCTCTCTCTCTCTCTCTTATTTCGTTTTAATTAATACTTGTGACATATTTTACGTTATTTTTTCTTTTTATTATTTTTTGATGCCTGGAGTCTCTCTCTCTCTCTCTCTCTCTCTCTCTCTCTCTCTCTCTCTCTCTCTCTCTCTCTCTCTCTCTCTCTCTCTCTCTCTCTCTCTCTCTCTCTCTCTCTCTCTCTCTCATCGGTGGAAATAATACCAAAGCCTCCAGCCTGATTAGCAAGGAAATGAATTATGTGAAAGAAAAATATTATAATGACCAAAAAATATATAGCTATAGGAATAATAAAAATAATAATAATAATAATAATTCTCTCTCTCTCTCTCTCTCTCTCTCTCTCTCTCTCTCTCTCTCTCTCTCTCTCTCTCTCTCTCTCTCTCTCTCTCTCTCTCTCTCTCTCTCTCTCTCTCTCTCTCTCTTCCCCCTTTAAAAAAACAAAAATCAAGACTCGAGGATTTTTTCACCAGAATTTCTCCTTCACCTGTGGCGGCCGAAGTCATAATTAGCGGAGTATAATTAGACGCTGCTAATGAGGACCCAATAATACGCGCTATACCTGGTCTGATTAACGTGCGCCGCGGCATTTTCGGCATGAGACAGCGAGTACCACGTCATTATAATGTTAATTAGCAGACGCAGCACACACCTGGCAGGTAACATTCGGCCCGGGAGAGAGGAGAGGAAAGGATAGGAAGGAAGGATTGGTGAGGAGGAGGAGAGAGAGTGAGAGAGTGACTGCGAGTGTGAGTGTGAGTGTGTGTGTGTGTGTGTGTGTGTGTGTGTGTGTGTGTCGGATGGAGAGCAGAGCAACATCAAACATCTGAAACCAATGTGGACAAATTCGTGGAGGCTGACGGAGGCTGGAGGAATGAGAGGCATGACAGGAAGGGGGAAGGGGGGTCAAGGAGGGGGTAGGGGGGGTGACAGGGGTGGCAGGGGACGGGCATGCAGAGAAGGCTGAGGAATGGCCGTCCGCGGTAATTACTCCGATAATGAACAGCTGACGGCGAGCAATAAAGTGTGATTAATCCCGCGTGTAAAATGGGGAAAACTACATTCCGGCTCCGGGGAAGTGGCGGGCGGTGATGGAGGGGGTGGTGGTAATGGTGGTGGTGGTAACGGGGGTGGTGATGAAGGTAATGGTGGTGGTGGTGTGTTGATGATGATAACGATGGTGATGATGATGATGATGATGATGAGGAGGAGGAGGAGGAGGAGGAGGAGGAGGAGGAGGAGGACGAGGAGGACAAGGAGGAATCCTGGAAATATTTATGAGTAAGTAACATTAAGTCTTTGGGCTTATGAAAAGTCTACTTGCCTTAGTGAACAGGAGGAGGAGGAGGAGTGAATATGCTGCAGATTAAATTATTTCTTATATTATTGTTACTATTATTATTATCATTATCATTCTTTCGTAGTAGTCTAATAGTAGTAGTAGTATAGTAGTGGTGGTAGTGGTAGCACTAGTAGCAGTAGCAGTAGCAGCAGAAGTAGCAGTAACATTTTTTTTTGGTACTATAATTCTTATAATTTCGATTATTCTTATCATGATAATCATTGTTACCATTAGCATGATCATAATCGTGAGTCGTGACCTCCACCGCCTGCCATGAGCGTCTGTCATTGTTTTCACTACGAAAACCTTAATATCTGCACGTCTGATGTCCGGCGTCCGGCCATCAGCTTGGTCCGCGGCGCCCATTACACGGCCATTAAGTTTATCGCCAACGCGCTGGTAAGTATGTGAGTGTTGGCCCCGGGGAGGGGGACTCGTGTTCCTGCCTCACCCCTCGACCCTGCACGGGGAGCACCTGCCTGCCGCGGCGTGTGGTGTCCCAGGGGCTGCCGGTCCCCTCTTCCCGCCACCCTCTTCACCAGCTGCTGCCCGACAAGATCAAACCATTACCTAGCGAGTCTCACCTCCGTGAAGCTTACGTTTGGGGAGGATGTGAGGCGGTGACACACCTGCTGAAACGACACGCCATGTGTGAGGGGCAGGCGACGTGTTACTGTCCCTCTGAATCGTTATTATTATAAATGTGTATGTATATTATATATGCATATATTTATGTGTATATAGATAGATAGATAGATAGATAGATATAAATGGAGAGATAGATAGATAGACAGACATATAGAAAGATAGATAGATCGATAGATAGATATAGATATGTGTGCATTTTGACTCACGCAATGATAACTTCACACGACTAGAATTACAGATTCCTTTTTCCTTATAATGTAGTAAGTAAACCTATTTCTGAGTGAGAGTGATCTACTTCTATATGCGAGCAAAGCAAGGAAAACTATTGCCAGAGTAGGAAGACTTTAGGCTGTGCCTGTTTGTGTTCAGGAGCGGGTGTTGCAGATGGTGGGGAGGCTGCTCTAGGTGGGTGATTTTTTTTTTTTTTTTTTTTGGGGGGGGGGAGGGAATTGGGAAATTGGGACAAACTAAACGCGTCCGTTCTTCATCTTGTCCATTTATGCACCTTTACGTCTACCAATTATAGTATTTCTACTATCATTATCATTAACATTATAATTATCATTATCATTATGGGTTTCTTACATGAGCACCAGAAGGGCTGTCGACGTGCAGGTCCTCCCGCTCGTGGAGGATCACCTGATCTCTCTCACCTGTAAACAAACTGACTCTCACCTGCCCCTTCACCGCTGACTGCAGCCTCCCCTCCATCCTCCCTCTCTTCCTCGGCTCCTCCACAGCACGACAGCACTCCTCCCTCTTCCCTCGTGCTTCCTCCCACTCACTTTCTTCCTTCATCTCATTCTTTCATCTCATCCTCCTCTCCTCTCCCTCCTTACTTAGCTCTTCCTGTTCTTCAGCTGCACCTCTCTTCCTCCCTGATCCTCCTGATGGTCCCGTCTCCCCCTCATCCACGCCAACACTCCGCTCGGGACTGTGAGTGTCTTTTATACAGGAGTGGCTCCCAGGGCCTCTCCAGCGCCGAGGTGACGCCGCCGGGGAACGACGCGGTGAAGGAAGACATGGAGTTATACATTCTCAGACATATGTATCTCAGGAATACACTGGCGCCGGTCTCACACACACACACACACACACACACACGGGGCCGCCCTACGCCTTCCCCATTTTAGTGTGCAGGTGTGTCGTCCCCCGCTCCTCCCTACACGTGGCGTCCCCCCCGCCGCTCCCCCGCGTCATTGGTCGAGGCCAGACCAATGGCGCGAAATCTCACACCTCAGCGTCACCTGTGATAGGACGCGCCACACCTCGCCAGCCAATCAGCGGCCGGGAAGGGAGATTAGGTGTGAAGAGGCAAATTGACGTCGTGTAGAGGAACCTCCCGTAGCCTCTCTCAGTACTCTTGATATTGTAGTCTCTTTGTCTTTGTTGGTTCAGCCCTGCACATACTCCGCGGCTGAGGTGTGAGTCATTGTCCGCCCTGTGAGGTGCAGAGCGTGGGTGGGGGCCGCGCAAGGGTGTGTTACAGACCTATACGCCTCGGGAAGCCTGTACAGCCGGGCGGAGCGTATAGGGGGCCGCTCCTGTCCTTTCCACGGAGTCCCCTCTCTCTCTCTCTCTCTCTCTCTCTCTCTCTCTCTCTCTCTCTCTCCCCCCCCACCCCCCCCACGCACCGTTCCGAAGTCTGCCAGCACTGAAGTATGTAGCCAACACCACTTCCCTGTCATGAACGACCTCACGCGCCAAGAACAATTCAAGCAAACGACAAATTATCAATGAAATGCAAAGCAGCCAGCGTCCCCCTAATTACTTTCTTCCGCCTCACGTTCCGTCTGATTCATGTCATCAATGTCTGGCTATAAAAGATAAGCGATTGCCAATAGCTGTAGATGGATTTATGACCTTTTAAATATCATGGTTTCCTTGTTTGTGTGCATGCAACGAATATAATAAAGTCCAAATTATTAATCACAATCTATATACACAATTCATAAATCCTTCTCGTATCATTACCCAGACACACGCGCTGAATACTAATAATAATAGATGACAGCGTGAGCGTAACTTAGATATATATTGTTATACCGTACACCACTGTAGGATAATTTGGCTTTGATTATACTCTACCGTGCATGACATTTACTTTTAATCCTCTGGCCAATACGAGCCCGGGACCCACGGAACACTGTGGCCCGAACACTAAATTTTAATGGAGTGTGTAGTGGCTATGAAGGTCAATAAGGAATAAATTTATCTTTATTTCGGTGGATTACCCGCGACCGAAGGGAAAGAAATCTTCAAACTTATCACGGGCGAGGGACTTCACTTCACCGCCTGATTCACTTCCTATTATTTTTTCATGTTTGGAGCAGAAAAGGTTTAATCTAATTCCAACGCTTCCTTTCTCAGCTACTCGGACCTTTCCCTTCCGAGATGCCGTCCTCCTGCTAACGCCAAACCGGTTCCGCGCCTTACCTGGGAAACACCTTCACCTCGTAAATCTTCGTTTACTTTCGTATTTACAAATGGAAAGAGAAATTAATGAATAAGTATTGATATCTTTATTTAGATTGGTATAATTCCACCTCTGAAAACATCAATTTATGTTTTACCTGTCCATCTCTATCTCTTTACTTTCCATTCTTATACTCATCCATCCATTCATCTATCTATCTATCTATCTATCTATTTATCTATCTATCTATCTACTTTTCTATTGATACATCAACATCTCCCACTATCTATTCATCTATATTGACAGAAATATAGGTAGATAACCATTTATATAATTATTAGTTTCATCTCTAATATCTCATATAAATGCATGAGTGAAAATAAAATAAATGGCATTATAAACTGAGGGCGAAATATCGAAAAAAAAGACGAAGGATTGAACGAGACGTGAAGAAAGGAGAGATAAGGGGAGTCGGGGATGAAAGGAGCCAGGAAGGAGCGGAGTAAGATAAATGCAGGAGTAGAATTCCAAGTTGACAAAGAGAAGTGGATGGAGCCTGCCGGAGTACTGTTGAGCCTCGCCGGGGCCGCCGCCGCCACCGAGGCCGCGCATGGAGGGCCGCGCCTCAATGCGACGAAGAACACTTTACACCGAGCCTGATGAATACCTGGAACTCATTTGGCAGCAAAAGTCACGAGGGCGCCCTTGATGAAGCCGCCGAGCGCACCAGACAAGGCTCGGTGTGACTCGAACCCCGGAGACATCAAAGATTACCGAGTGTGTGACGGCGGGGGGGGGACGGGGGGAGGGAGGTAGGGCGTGGAAGAAGAAGCGAGATGAATGCTGAAGCCTAAGCATCAGCCTGAATACACAAAATGATTCTAGACTATGGAAGAAAAAACGTGGAATAAGGCTTAAACGGGTACTTCTCCAATGTTGACGATAATGTTACCGTAATCTCGATACACAAACGTGATTAACTTGGTATATACTATAACAAAAATTATTATGTACCTTATAAACAAAAATAAAATTAATACAAACCACATAGTAATGAGACATCACCAAAAACAAATACCAAAAACTAGGTTGCTTAGTCTTAATACCAGATTCATACCATGCACAGTTAGTTTAAGAAATAAATGAGCAGCTAAAAATGAATAAAAATCCAAAATATAACGTTGTATGGGCGTCCGATTCATTAAAACACACACACACACACACACACACACACACACACACACACACACACACACACACACACACACACACACACACACACCTTCGATCCTGTGAACTCAAAGCCTTCCCTCGCGCCTGTCTCAAAAGATCCATACCAGCATCTTTTTCCTCTGCCTCGCCGCCTCGCTTTCATCTCCCACGGACACACACCTTCCCTGTCCGGCCCCAGTCAATAAGGGATATGAGAGAGAAGAAGAAAGAAAAAGAGAGAGAGAGCGAGAGGGCGAGAAGGAAAAAAAAAAGAGGGAGAGAGAGTAAAAAGGAAATATGTGATGGGTGTGCATATGTTCCTTTTTTACAGCAAAGGAACCATCTCAAGGGTAATAACAAGAGCTAAGTAACAAACATGTCCTGAGAAGAAAATAGAACGAGAGGCTAAAAAAGAGAGGACCAATATCGAATGGAGAGGTGTCCGGGTACTGTGTGTATGTGAGCGTCGTGTTTAGTGCGTACGTGAGCAACAACAACGCCAACAACATTAACAACAGCAACACCAGACAACAAGAGCAGCAACACACACCGCCACGCCAGGCACCGCGCCGACAATACACCCAGGGCAGGGAACACGTGTCGTCCTTTGTGGCGGCCTGAGCCAGATCGAAAGGCACAAGATAAAGCCAGGTTGTGCTCCGGCGATTTCCGTGTCACAGGAGGCCGCCGCAACACAATGACAGACACGGATCAGGCAAGACATGCATGCACGTAGCCCTCACCGCCCCTTTCCTTCCCTTGTTCCCCTTCTCCCCTCCCTTCCATGCACTCCACCCTCGCCCCTTTCCCCCTGTCCCTCCTCTCCCCTCAGCAACCCCTTTTCTCTCTTCTCCTCTCTCTATCTCTCCCCTTTCCTTAATACTCTCTCCATTTCCCTATTCTCTTTTCTCTCTATCTCTCCCCTTTTCGTAACTCCTCTCTCCCCTACATTTTCTCCATTACGTTTTAACTTCTTTTTATTTATTTCTCCAACCTCCTCCTCCTCCTCTTCTGTCTCTTTTCCTCCGTTCTTCTTTCTTTTCTATATCCTATCCTATCCCATGGTATCCTTCCCTTTCCTCTTCTCTCTTTTCCCTTTTCCTCTCCCCGTCCCTTTTTTCCCTTCCCCTTTCCCCTCTTTTTTTGTATCTTCTTTCCCCTCCACTCCTCCCTTTCATTCTCAATATTGTACCTTCATTCCCCCTAACCCTTATTTCGTTGCCTCCTACACATAACACTACCCCTTCCCCCCCTTCATTACCACGATCATCACTACCATGGACTACCACCACATCTTCCTCCTTGTCCTTCTCCTCCTTTATTCTTTCTCCCGTCGCACAAAAAACGTAATCGACGCTGGGGGAAAAAAGCAGAGACAAACAATGGGTGACAGTATTCGCGTGGCCAGAAACCCCAAATTCGTGGATTAAAAATGGGCAGATTGCATGCTCGTGCGAATGATGCTCTGTTGCTGGTGGAGGGGAAGGTGAGGGGGGCCGGGGTGATGATGGGGAGAGGGAAAGCGTGTGCAGGAGGAAGATGATGATGGTGGGGTTGCGGAGAGGTAAAGATAATGATGGCGTGAAGATGATGAGAAAGTGAGGATAGGGAAGAGATGAGGACAATGCCACGATACTGGATGAAGGTGATGATGGTGATGGTGATGATGGTGATGATGATACTTGTTTGTGTGTGGGGGTGTTTGTGTGTGCGTGTGTGTCTCCTTAGTGGGCGTGGTTGGTTGTGGAGGCGTGGGCGTGGCCATAAGGTTGTGGGCGTGGCTCGTAACTCAATATCCGGGGCTTCAATTCTCTTAACGAGCAAATTATCACAGTCATTATGTAAAGTGAGGGAGAGGATGAGAGAGGAGAGGACAGGTAATGAAGACAGGTGACAGGAGAGAGAGAGAGAGAGAGAGAGAGAGAGAGAGAGAGAGAGAGAGAGAGAGAGAGAGAGAGAGAGAGAGAGAGAGAGAGAGAGAGAGAGAGAGAGAGAGAGAGAACACCACCCTTGGTCAGTTCATTTATCCAGGCTCATGCACGCTCGGACCAGTGCATGCGTGAGCCCCAACACCCTCACGCAATCCTCCAACGCCATACACTCTGAGGATGTCAAAAGCAGCATACAATACATATGAAAACCGTGGAAAGCTAGTGATTGAGCTTGAAAGGTGGAAGATGCAGATGGTTGAGTATATGGCCGTACGAGGCAAAGCAGTAATTATATAGGAGCAATGTTGATAAGGTAAATGAGTATAAGGTAAAAAAGCAAGAGCACAGAGGTAGGTTTCGTGTCTCATCAGCCTTCCCCGACAACCAGGTAGGAATGTGCCTCTCAGTTTTTCTTATTTCACATCTATGGAAGCAACTCAAGGGCAACAAACATAGGAAACGAAAAAGCCCGCTAAGCTGTGTTCTAGCAAAATCAGGCAGCACGAGTGGCCAGAAGAGAGATCAGTTTTGGGAGGTGAGGTGTGTTGATACTCCTTTACCTGCCAGTGAGTCATAAGGAGAGGCACAACCATGGGACAGGGAGGGACTTGGGGCTGTTCATTTAAGGGAAATTTCTTGTTGGTTAAGTAAACATTTTTGGGGGCATTTATTTGCGAGGAGCGACATGTTGGCGGAGTAAATATTTTCTGATACATCTTACATCATGTTTGGTATTCCTAAACACTCGGCGCTGCTTCCTCTAAATCGTGATACACTTAAGTCCGTATTCTCAGACGCTTACAGCTCCCACAATAAATAATTCCAAAGGCCACAAAGGAGATTAGTCGGGTTCTCATGATTTTTTTACGTTCATGGTCCAGAAGCCTTGTCAAACTGTTACTAGGCTCACAAAACTACCCGTGGAAATACTCAGAACCTATACGAAAGCTTTATTAAATGTGAGTATATATGCCCCGAAATGTTTGAGAATATGGGCATTTTAATACGCTTCTAAACGTAACAAGTAATATCACACGACAGTGAATATGGTTGTTTCACTTCCACATAAACCCCATGCATACTCCACACCTACGACCCATGCCGCCCACACTGAGGCACAGACGTCCTTGTGATTCTTTCCTTCGTGGCGTTACAGTAGCATCTCGGGGTGAGGGAGGGCACGGGACGCCTATACGACCGTCACAATGAATGGTGATGACAAACACTACACAGCCTCACACTGCGACAACCTTCATGCAGATCTTAAGACAGGAAGTTCTCGGCACCGCAACTTATAACGGACGTAGACTGTGTGACTGACATCAGTGTATGAACTCATTTCTTAGACAAATCTGCTGTTTACTATTAACTAACTATCTCTCTCTCTCTCTCTCTCTCTCTCTGTATACGTGCACACACACACACACACACACACACACACACACACACACACGTGTTTACAGTATTCTTCCTCATTGCTCCTTCTATCTTGTTTTCCTCCCTCACACGCTTTCCTCACATCTCCGGACTTCTCAAGCCCTGCGTGTCCACAACCCCCAACCCCCAACCCTCACCCCCTTTCCTCCACCTCGCAACTACCGCTCACACCAAACCACGAACGGCGTAGGTAATGTTCTTTAATGTGTTCTAATTACAAGTCTCCGTCTTAGGTAATTGATTGTAATGTTCTGGGGTTCGCCACAAAAAGTGACAACTCGGCTCAATACAGCGTGGCATATCGGCTCCTCGGTGCGCCGCGCTGCATAACGCGGCCGCCCAAGACCCCGCCACAGCGACGCCCGGGCAGAGGCGCCCAGTGCCCGGGCCCCCGCTAGGACGGGCCACACACCCTGGACACTGGGCAGGTCGCCGCACCCGGGGGGCAGCGAGAAAAGGGTTGGGAATGGGCTGGGGAGGGGCAGGGGAGGGGCCGTTGTCGGGTGCGCGGCCGTGGTGCTGGCTAAGGGCTGATGGCCGCTGATACACGGGTGCAAGAGCCATATATCACCCGCGGCACGGCACCACGGCCGCCGCTGAGGTTTCGAAGCCACACGAGGAGGCGGCGGCGCCATGACAGCTACGTCGCCGTCAGCAGAGCAATACACCGGCGCCCCGCAGGGTGACAATTTGGACTCCGTCACACCTGGCCCGGCGCGGGGAGAGAATCGATCCCGCGGACAGGAAGATGGGAGAAGCTTTTTGTGCCCCACGTTAATGTGATGGCGGGGAGGCCCAGGATTATCAGACAGGAAGGTGTAGCGTCCCCTCCCTTACCCCCAATAACCTGACCCTCCCCTCACCTGCCCCTCAATCCTCTTACAGCCAATCAATTCCTGCGTCCCCGCCCCAGGCAGCCCTCTACACCCCCCATACCAAAAAAACATAATACAGAGTTATCCTCACCTGGCTCCGGGGACCGATGGCACCGCGCCCACCGCAAGCGTCGCCCCGTCACCTGCAACATGGAGGCAGGTGTGTGAGGGGCCTGAATTATGGAAGGGGAGGCGACCCGTGTCAACAAACCCAGCCAATGGGAGGTGAGAACAGCTGTGAATGTGGTGGGTCTCTTGGCCAATCAGCCTCACCGTAAGATAAGCTTACAAAATACGAGAAAATAACAGCATAACGTGTGTGTGTGTGTGTGTGTGTGTGTGTGTGTGTGTGTGTGTGTGTGTGTGTGTGTGTGTGTGTGTGTGTGTGTGTGTGTGTGTGTGTGTGTGTGTGTCTTGATTGGTAAGGCACACTGTCAACACAAAAGTGGAAGTGTTGACATAAAGAACATTAAAGTGGAAGAGATGAAGGAACTCTGATGAAAAAACGTTCAGTCTCTGGGTAGCAACAGTCCCCATCAACGACTCCAAAATGGATCACGAATATGGAGACACCTGAGTACCTTGAACATGAAGCTAATTGTCATAAAAATGTGACCACAGAGCACTTCCTAAAGAGAGCATGGGTGGTATGTTGTCTTAGAATATATGAAAGGAGGGGAGTAAAAAGCTGGTTGAAGTGGTACAGAATTGAAAAAAAATGGAGAAAAATTGCAAAGAGAAGCTGTGTTCGTTGATACTGCTGAGGAATAACAACCAGGGAGGACGTAGACAAAGAAAATAAGTGTGGAAAAGGTGTAAGAGAGAAAGAGAGAGAACGGGGATGGGGGGGGGAGGGGGGGATAAGATAAGACGGATGAGAAAGTAGTAACAGAGCATGGGGTTGGGGGTGAAAGAGTTGGTCAAGTCTGGGAACCACTTTCAGCACTTTGAACACATAACGGAACGTCGTGGTTGATTGACGGGAGAGCGCAAGGTATACCTGCTAACTTGTGATGTGTGAGAGACAGTCTGGCACTCCTCGCTTCACAGAGCTTTCGACAGATAGTGCTTTATTGCTATTATCATTTATTTGTTATTTATCTCTGTGTGCAAGTCCGTCTATGTGTCTGTCTATCTGTCTGTCTGGTTGTCTGGCTGTTTGTTTGAATGTAATGTATATGTATGTAGGTATGTCTTTGTTTGACTATCTGTCTCCATCTCTCTCTTTCCCTCTCCCAATAAACGACGAGGTGTTCGCACATAACCCTGCCATTTGAGCCCCGCTGCCCGCCATGCAAATCACCGCCACGTCTTCTATTCCTGCCTACTGAAGTGCCTCTTGTTTCCTCTCCGCCGCTGTTAACATCAGTGGCGGAGGACGCGCCCTCGCAGCCCTCGCAGCCCCACCCTGTAAGCCAGCTGAACCGATGCTGAGGACGGGCGAGAGGAGATTAGTTCCAGACGGGCCTGCCGGGGCTGAACGGCCTCGATTTATATAAAGCCCTGAATTCGTTAGCCAAGTGGTGGTGTGTATGCCTCTGATGGTCCGCAGCGCCTGGTAAAGTCCGTGAATGTGAGAGAATGGAAGAGCAGGAGTCATCGTAAAATCTTGACCATGATAGGATTCTCTCCCTCTCCCTCTCTCTCTCTCTCTCTCTCTCTCTCTCTCTCTCTCTCTCTCTCTCTCTCTCTCTCTCTCTCTCACGTCAAGCAGAAGAGGGAAGGCACCGTCACCTGCCACATTCCTACCTGCCAGTCTGGAATATACCTGCTAATTAGTGTGTGTGTGTGTGTGTGTGTGTGTGTGTGTGTGTGTGTGTGTGTTCTCTCTCTCTCTCTCTCTCTCTCTCTCTCAGCATCCTTCCTTCACCAGGTGACAGACGCCGGCCACCCCGCAGCCCACTAAACAAGTAGCTGCGTCCACCGTCTACCGGGCTGACCCCTGACCCAGCTGTACCTGACGTCCCTAAACCCTTCCTCGGCAGCGGGGACTGAGGGACGGAGGAGATGGATAGAGGGAAGGAGGTGGGGGGGGGGTTCTCGTGGTGGTCGGGTCATTATCGTGTCAAACAACAAATTAAGCGATCGACTCCTAAACTACTCGATCCCACGATACCTAATTACCTGGCGAGTCATTAAAGAGGAGGAGGAAACTTGTGGAGGCGATGGACCGCTTGTGGGACATGAAGAAGGAGAAGATGTTAAAGAGGAGGAGGAGGAGGAGGAGGAGGAGGCCGACATGAAAGTTAGAGTCTTTAACCTCCGGAGACTCGAGAAGAAATAAAAAGAAGTTGAAAGAGGCAAAGAGATAAGAATCAAGCATCACGACCGTTGATGAATAAACAAAGATGAAAATTAAGCTCCCTGAATTGCCATATATTTGAATTTAGGTATAATCAAGTAATCGAATAATGGATTAGGTGAAAAAGAAACACGAGAAGCTGTGGTGAAAGTTCCATCAGTGTTTTGCGTTGTTTTAATGTTTGATGGATCGTTTCGCATTTAAGGAAGACAGACATCACTAAAGAAACACACAGTAATATTGCGAAAGACCGAAGTACACACATACATTAGAAAACAAAAGAGGTATAAAAAAGGTTAGAAAATAATGAAAGAATGAAAAAATTTTATAGGAAAATTAATGATAAAAAGGGAAAAAAAAGGAATAAAGAATAAAACAATAAATAACGGATATAAGAAAAATTAAAAAAGGAAGAAAATATAAAAACAAGGAAAGATCTAGAATAAAAAGAAAAACGAAAAAATACGGAAAAAAATGACAGGTAGAAAAAATAAAATAGGAAAAAACGAAAATAAAATATAAGGAATGGATCATACATTCACATACACACACATACACACACACACACACACACACACACACACACACACACACACACACACACACACACACACACACACACACACACACACACACACACACACACACACACACACACACACACACACACACACACACACACACACACACACACACACACACACACACACACACACACACACACACACAGGCACACACACACACGCACACATCCACATTCACACACACACACACACACACACACACACACACACACACACACACACACAGGCACACACACACACGCACACATCCACATTCACACATATGCTTTTAGGAGTCAAACTTTCATGACGTTTCAGTCCATATCACGTTGATTAACTTGCTCACTGCCCTTCACCTGTCGCCCGTCCGTTGTGTTATAATATGATGTAGCGGAACATATTTCAGTAACACAAAAGCTGAACTGAATTGATTTGCTGTCATTGGCTGTAGAAAATAATAATGTACATATGGACAGAGACAGACAGGAAAATGAGCAGGTGGATAGACAGATGGACAGATAGTGACAGGTAAATAGAGATACAGTCACGCACACATTCCTTCATATACATACACGAGCCGTCCTTCATACGTACATACAAACATCCATACATTAATATACACACCAAGAGACTGATGGACAAGGTAGAGTGACTGACTGCAAGAAAAATAAAAAAATACAGATGTGATAAAACAGCAATATAAGGTTAATTATAATCACACACACACACACACACACACACACACACACACACACACACACACACACACTGTAACGACCCTTCAAGGCGTCCGCTCGACGGTCGTTCCGGGTGCTCATCACAACCACCATCTCCACCTTACTAACGACCCCCAACCGTCAGCACCAAGACCCCGACACTTCGAGACCTCAACACCTCAATTCCAGCTACTGTGTCGACCACAACGCACACAGACACATACACATGATTTCGTTTCTGTGTCACTGTCTCTCTCTACACAAGAACAATGCCATCCTTTCCAGACCCTTTCCTAACAGCACACACGAGGGCCCCAAGAGGCGTGCGCTGGGAACAAGGGAGGAGTGAGGTAATGGTAGTAATGGTAGTACGACAAGGGCTGCCAAGGGTCTAACATGTAAAGATAATAAGCCTTTACTCAGTCTCTCCAAGCAGATTATGTAATTACAGTCCATCACCATCTTTATTTCATGACAATATAGCAATTTATCTTTCCATGCCCCGTTACACTATGTCCATATACACCCTCCCCCCCGCCCCCACCCACACACACGTTACAGGTACAGTCATCTACATAAAGCAAGTGTCACACGTCTGTTAGGCCTTAAATATACGCTTCTATTATCCTCCCTCCTATCGGTTTTTCATAACAGCTCGCCCTTCCATATCCCTTTAATGCCATGCCTCTATGCCCCCTCCCCGACTTTGCAGAAACACATACACCCACACACGGTAACACTCACACCTTAATCAATTTTCAAGCCCACACTTACCCACAACAACCACCCTTCGACAGCCTCTCAGAATATTACCTTTCACCGCACCCCAGAACACAGACACACACTCACCTACATTTGCTGTCACGCACTCATCAGGCTTCAACCCCACCCTCACTCACGACCCCCAACCCTCCTCCCACCACCTCCTAACAAACCTTTCACCCTCCCACGAGAAGACAAACCCACCCAACAGCACCCCAGCCTCACGCCCACCCAAGTCACTGTCCCACGCTCTCTCAGACAACCCCCACGAAAAGCCCCTCGCCCATCACCTATGCTCGTCACGAGGGCCTGAGGGAAGGGTGGTGAGGGAGGAGGGAGGAGGGAGAGGTAGTCCGTCATCCCATACATCTTCAGGGTGCAAAGAACTCCATTGAACATCTGGAGTCCCTTTCCCAGGTTCCTCAAGGCTATCTCTCCGATCTCTGAAGTGCCACTCTTCGATAATGGAAAAGAAAAAGAATGGTAGGGCTCGTAGTAAAGGGTTTTCGTTACAAAAATTTTGGGCGTATAGAGAAATTGTTAGAAAAAGACTGGTTTAGAAGGAGGATAGTGGAGGATGAATGGCCCGAATGAGGAAATCGTAACTCTTTTTGTGATCTCTCACGAACTTCGGCACACGTGTTGGCGCGGGTCACGTCATGTCTTGGTGGTGCCAGGAGAGTAAACGGGCCATTGCACCGGGCAAATTTTCCGTGGATCTTCAGTCAAACCACGATTTCCGCTGGCGTGGTTTTCATATTTCCGTGGTTTTCTGACGTGTCCACATCTTCCAAAGCTACAGGAGATTTCACCGAAGGACGACGGTATTACTCACCACCATCACCAGCAGCAGCAATAACAAGAAATAAATGAGAACCACGTCAGCGGAAATCGTGGTTTGACTGAAGATCCACGGAAAATTTGCCCAGTGTAATAACCCCTTAATGTGCACGAGGCTGAGGGTGTCACCGCCGATCACTGACTGACTGCTGGTGGGTTAAGTCCTGGTTCTTTCTATTCATGAGCTTAGGAGGACATCGAGCTTAACGCGTAATAACTGTACTGACTCCTTTGGCACTGCGTTCATCACCTACTCGTCTGCCGTTTTCTTTTTACATGAACTTTGGAGAAACTCGACGTCGACGCATCATAGCTGTGATAACTCCCACGGCGACCCCATCGTGTGTAGTTTCTGGAGAAGCAGCATACAGCTTCGAAGTCATTCAAGAGGGTTTACATCAGTCACTCCCTAGTACTCTTTCATTCGTGCTTCGTTATACGGTTGACGTGCGTGGCGAATATTCCCTAATGTTTTGTTTCTTTTATATCTGTATTTACACTTCCTCTCATTCAACATTTAGGAACTTTTAGGTTGAAGGCTCAGGGCTGTTTCGTCGCCAATCAGTTCTTCGGCCACTCTCCGTTGCAGGTATGAGGACGCACTGTAACCTCATTGTGACAAGTTCCCCTTAAGAACGGTCCTCGACGATGAGCACAAAAATCGCGTTGATAACTTAATAAACTCTCCACAGTGGCTTTTTTTTTACATCCACACAGTCCACGTTATTTAGGATCAAAGTTTATTATTAAATTTCGCATCCCAGTCGGAGTGTTTATCATTTCTTTTAACCTTCCTACACTTTTTGCTCAGTACTTTTCTAATCACGGTTTCCCTTACTCCTCTTAAGCTCCTTCCGCATGTTCTCTCTCCCATCGCACACCCCCTCCCCTCCTCCCTCCCACCCTACCCCCTCCACATCATCCATATTCATAAGACATCCCCATTAACATAACCGCTGGACCTCACAGACAGACAGGTCCCCCGCTAACCACTGCTTGCCTGGGGTTCTGCGGCCCCGCCCTGCACGCCCGCGCAGCACAGGTGGTCGCGCGCACCTGTACCTCTGCGCGCAGTAAATGCTTCTTCTTATTACTCGAGAGAAAAGTTCCACCGCTGGGCGTGACCGTTCGTTTTCAGATTGTCAGATTACCATGCACACACACAAAAAAGGACAAAAAAGTTGAGAAAATTTATCTGTTAAACCAAAAACAAAAGACTACTCGGCTTATCGCACCTGTTACACCTGTCGCTTCCTCTGAGAGCCCCCCCTTCCCACCCCATCCCACCCATCACTGGCCAGGCCCCGTTACGCCAGCCTCGCCGCGCCGCCCCGCCTCATCGCCCCGCCGCTCAAAGTTACGAACACAAGCACTTAAGCGGCTAATAATTGCTTAAATATTCTCCAGGGATGGTAAAAACCGCGAAACTGTACACACACACACACACACACACACACACACACACACACACACACACACACACACACACATCCCCGGCCCACACAGTCATGTTCCGGCGTTCTTTCCTTCCAATATTTCATGGGCACTGTTGTTCTCCCTCGACTCGCGCGTGCTCTCGCCGCATCTCTCTACACACTTTTAAAACTTTCTCATCCATTTTTTTCCTTATGTCCATGCATTTTAGTCTTAGCGTCATGGTTGGTAGCATCACTAACATCTTCAAATTCATTAAAATCCCAAATACCTTTAATACAACAAAAACAGCAGGTTAGGCTTCGACATGCCAATATTAAACGATTTACACGAGCCTGCATAAAACCTTATCACTACAACGTTCTCTATTAACGAAAACGTAAATCAAACAGCCATAACGGACGCGATGTTTTATAGAGGCAAGTCTTGTTTTTTTTCCTCCTTGTTTGCTTGCTTGCCGGTTAGTGCTTGGTGCCTGCGTGGTGGGGCCGTCAGTACCAATCCACACAGCTATTTTACATGTTTTTTTTTTTTTCACATGTCTGGAGGGGGAACCTTGACAACCCCCCCGTTGGAATATCAGGAATGTGTTCTTTTTGTGGATTGCCTTAGTACTCGTAAAGACCTTTAATGCCTGACGGTCTTCTCTGGGAAGGGGCGAGGAAACGTGCTGGATGCGTAAGTGAGCGGAATTTAGATCCTATCATTGATACCACTTGTGTAGATGTGAGTTCGTGATCACATTTTAAAAGGAGACAACGGAAAAACTATTGATGTACGATGTTGGGCAACGCGACGGAAAGAGACGGAGTGGGGGGGAAAAAAAAGCAGCCAGGTTATGTTGGGCGTAAGGAGAGGAAAACATTCATCTCATAAACAACGAACAGGAATGAACCCATGCTTATATCAAACACATCTCTAAACCCATCATATACACGTCACAGTTATCAATCCGTGTTTTGTCTACACTAAAATATTTCCTTTCCTTTTTTCCTAATAGAATAAATAAATGCCTACAATTCCCAACACCCAGTGTGCAGTCTTAGGATGAAGAAAGAACAAGCGACACTGACCTACTATTATAAGATTCGATAGCCAATGGTGTTCTGGTTGATTTCCCATCCAACCTGCCAAGTGGAAACGCATGAAAAAATTGTATGACTGTCACCTGCTGCCTCGTGAGAACTCCAGGTAACTATGCATCGGGTCACCACACCTGTGATTTGACTCACTGATGGCATCTCTTAAAAGACCTACATTCCGCGAATTTGTTCTTATTTCTGGCACGCCGCTTGTATTTCTTCCCTTTTCATTATTTCACTTTTTTTGTAACTATGATGTTATGCTAATTCAATTTTATTTAGTTTGCTTTTCCCTTCGTTACCACCACTACCACTACCATCTCCTCCTCCTCCTCCTCCTACTCTTATCTTGTCCTCTCCAGCCCATGAGAGTCCTTTCATCTCTCGGTTGGTTACTTTAAGCTGGAAAAAACCCGTCACTTTAATCCCTGGAGCAATGATGCCACGGCCCCGCGTAAAGACTGGACAACAGGTCAAGTCGGCCCATCAGATGAGAGGAAGGGTGGCCGGTTGAGTGGAAGGCCGTGATAAAAACGTGGTGCTGTTAACTGTTCTCGAGGTGAGTGGCGAGGCGGAGGCTGAGGGCGACCTGCATTACGTGGCTGGCTGGCTGAGCGGTGCATGGCGGAGACACGGGCGGGCGAGCGGATGCACGTGACGGTGGACAGACAGGTGAAATGCTTGAACGGGCAGGTGAGTGGCGGTGAATGGTGATGCGTAGCGGCCCTGAGTAAATGGGTCCACTGACACTTACTACTAAGTGTTTATTTGGAGAGAAACTTTACCACTGGACGTTTTATTTTAATTATGGATGCTTTACATGAACGAAAAAAGAAAAAAAAAATATTGGCTGAGAACTAATTTTCTGTCAAACACCCAGTACAGCAGGTGACATCTTGATGAACGATTCGTAGATACAAGAAGAAAAAATAACGGCAAGATGATAATAAGGGGTCGACATAATAAATTTGAAGATATAATGTTAAAACAACTAATGTATAACTCCACGGCTGAGATGAAAGAATCAGTATAGTAAGAATCAGACACCATTGTTATAAATCAATTAGCCATCTTCTTACCAACGACACCTCGCAAAGGCTCAAAGTTGTAGTCATCCCGGTGCCGCTCACGAAGGAAGGGATCATGAGGAGAAAACAACCCCATGAGGCCCACCGCGTCTAAACAGCTGTGAGCGGCTTAAAAACAGCGTAACCAACCACTAATCTTTTTCTACATTAGTCACTCGTCAACAAGCCTCCAGTCGTGACCTCGAGCCCATGCATTAAGTTTAACTCTATCATGCAGCGGGAAAAACACGGGACGAAAAGCCTAAGAGGAGCGTACCAAGACGAGGGCGAGGAGTGAAAAATTAAGGGCGAAGGGTGGGCCGAGGAGGAGAATGAAGGATGAGGTAAGGTTGAGGTGAGTCTGGTGCAGCGGGTGAGGAGAAAGTGTGCTGCTGCCTGTCGATGTGCTGATGTGTTATGTTTGTCAAGTTACTCCTGAAGGTACTGCGGTGTGTGTGTTCGCTAGTGTGAGCGTCATGCAGCGTCACAGCCGAGTGGGGAGCAGCGACATGAGCCCCATATATACGTTCATTACCGACCAAAACACAGCTGGGAGTCTTCTGTCAGGCTGTGGGGTCACCTTCGTGTCGGCCGTCAGGTATAAGTAGACAGACTCACAAACGATGAGAACGAAACAAAAAAGTAATACCTGGCAGCATAACAAAAAACAAAACAACGGAAAAAAAAGGTTGGGATACTGGCCACGTTTTCTACACAATAAAACAGTACACATGATGACGCATAAGAAGTAGAAGAAAAAAATGAGGGGCAGAGCAGCTGGGATTATCTATTGTAATTTCACGAGTCACTTCTTTTCCCAGGCGAGGCTAAAGGGCTTGGGATTGTTGGTGGCTAGACACGAACATTAGTGTTACTCCCAGACGAAAATACTGACGAATATAAACAGTTAAGTGGCAAGCAAGATGTAGTCGGAGGTGTGTAATTACGGGGCCGGATCGCCGTGCATACATTCACGACCACCTTTCTCCTTCATGGCAAACTTACAGCGTCATGCACGTCACAGGAGTCGCTGATCAGTAGGTTAATCTTTCATGTGGACTGACTGCCGCCGGAAAAAAAGAAGCACAATAAAGAATCACTTCAATTATAAGAAGAAGGCAATAAAAAGATGCCGCCGTGGCCGCCAGACGAGCCCCACGTGCCTGGCGGCGGCCCTTCCCCCCCCACCCCCTCCCCAGCCGCGCCCCCGAACCCTCCCACAGAATTCCTCCCCAGCAAAGAATTACCGAACTTTTTATCATTTTCTTCTGCGTACACATTCCGTAACGCTCAGGCTCGCCCGAACATCACTGCCTTGCTAGCTTCCAATTATGAATTATATTTCGCAGTCAATTCCATTACAATTTTCGCTCGAAAGCAGAATTTCCCAGCAACCCTATGCAAAGAGCCACATAAAAGAGGCCCTTCTGAATAAATAAACAAATAAAAAATGAAGGAACGAAAAGAACTATATACTATTTCTTCCTCTTTCATAAATCAGTATAATCTGCATGAAATGTTTTGTGTCCGAGATAGAAAACACAGACTCTCGGGGAATGTCAAGATGAGCACAACGCGTCGGGCGGCGGCGAGCAGCGAGAGGCAGCGGCGGCAGAGGGAGGCGAGGCGCGGCGAGGCACGGGTACTCGGAGAGGCTGCGGCTGGCCAGGACCGGACGCACGACGCTCTGATGGCCAAGGCGTGACTCAGCTAGATAGTGATTGTTTTATTGTCATTATGATTATTATTATTATTATTATTATTATTATTATTATTATTATTACTATTACCATCATTAACATCATCATCATCAACTTTGTATTAAAAAATATGTTAAACAATTTATCTATTTACAGTTCACCCTTCTTGAAATCCCTAAGATAAAGAGGCACTTCATTTCAGTACACACACACAGACACACACACACATACACACAATGCAATGGTCCGTGGAGGTGTTTTGGCTCTCAGTTTTGGCATGGGGAGGCTTTGTGTGTGTGTGTGTGTGTGTGTGTGTGTGTGTGTGTGTGTGTGTGTGTGTGTAGAATGTTTGCTTATTCTTGCTCTCCATATTATGTTCGTGTTTACTCATCAGGTGTTGTGCTTGTCTGTCTGCATTTGTTTGAAGTGTTTGCCCTCACTAGCGGGCGTGTGTTCACCTGTCCGTGTATGTTTCTGTCAAATTACCTGTGTTTGGATATGACACTCTTTATGTACCGGAGTGTTTGTCCGTTCGTGCAAGTGTGTGTGTGTGTGTGTGTGTGTGTGTGTGTGTGTGTGTGTGTGTGTGTGTGTGTGTGTGTGTGTGTGTGTGTGTGTGTACATGTGATTTGGCCCGTCTGAATATATGTGTCTGGCTGTGTGTGTGTGTGTGTGTGTGTGTGTGTGTGTGTGTGTGTGTGCGGGAAATTGCTGTCCGTCACCGGTCTCCATATTTGTCAGCTTCTCGTCGCTTGTCCGTGCTCGACAAAACGAACACACTCACAAGTCAACACAAAAGTTATAGTTACCATGTTGCGAGCCACTTGCCTGCACCCCGCACGCCGGCTAATTGGTGAGGGTTCTAGGTAGCGGAGGTGAGTTCTGCTAACCATCGCTCTCTCCCTCTCTCCCTCCCTTCTTCCTTTACATCCCTCCGTTGCCTTGCTCACCGCCAGCCTCCAACGCCGTCACGGAGACACATGCACCGACAGGCCAGGGAAGGAGTCCTGCTCGAGGGGTTTGTGCATGTCCTACCAAACTTGTGGCGCGAGTCTGCCTTCGCCTCTAATCAAGTGCCTTTTCCAGAGTTCACTTCCCTGGACAATGCGTTTTCTCATCTCAAAGATTTGAAAGCACCAAGGCAATATGGGTACACGTCATGGACAAGCTCGTTCCAAGACGTACTAATTACCTGGACTTTACTTGTGACGCCTCGCTTAGCCGTATCCCGTGTTCTGCAAAACTAAAACCTTTTCTTTCTGCGCCTCTTGGAACTTTGAAATATGTGTTTTTAACTCCATGAAGCTCTTTTTCCATTTCATCTCAGGTTTTATCCGCCGCCAAGCCACGCACCATCTGGCTCAGCTCGGCCAGTCTGCCTGAAGTGGAGAGCATAAGGCGGGCGGTGTTTCCTCTCATCACCCTCACCACATCACCTCCACCCTCACCTCGCCTCACCTCAGGTACACCTCGTTCCAGGTATATACACTCACCCCGACGAGCCCACGTGAAGGGGAGGGGGCGGCAGGCTGAGGGGGCTCGGGGATGAGGGAGGCTTGGGGGGAAGAAAATCGTGATGTGTGTTTGGCATATCACTGTGCTATGTTTAATTTCAGGTTTATCACCAGGACGATGTTCACAATAACGAGGTTCAGCGTACCTGGCCACTTACCTTGAAATCCCTGCCAGGTGTCGCAAGGCATAGAGACTTCCGTGTTGATTTTGCTCGTGAAGCCAAGCCGTCTCCCGGCACAAGGAGACACACGGGCTTATTAGGCAGGCCGCTGCCGATCGGGGGGCGGCGCCTGTAAGTTATGGAGACGCGCAGAGGCAGGCGGTGCGAAGGAGGCAGGAAAGGCGGCCTCTCCTTGTTGGCATCTCGGGGAACAGGTTGGGTCTCGCACGAAAATTGTATCCTTTACCGAGGCGTCGCTGCGTTCACCGCCTCACAACGTCGCGTGTCGGGCGCAACTTTAACTTCACTTACGTCCAATATTAAACCGTCTCCAAGCCCGCAGTGTCCTCCGCCCTGGGCAGGGAGAGGTACAGGGTGGAACTTTCGTTTCCACCTTCCCTGGGAGCAGCCTGAGCGGCGCCTCAAAGGTGTGAGAGGCGTGCAAACTTTTGAGAACAAGCGAAACCCAGTGAGAAGCGGCCACCTGGTCTATCGGCTGAGAGATGGCTGTGGACGTTAGATTACCGACAATAATTATGGGCCAAGTTGGAGTGTTATAATTAGAAAAACAAACACACAGCGCTAACTTGGACATGGCGGCCAGTTTATGGACCTCGTTCGATTCCGTGCGGCAGGCGGGGTGAAGACCGGCGGGGGAGCGCGGGTGGGGGCGGCGGCTTCACTCGCCTTCCCGGAGCGCTGCGAGCCGCGAGAGGTGAGGCTGAGGGCGTCGTGCATGGGACTCGAACACGGGTAGACTTCTGCCGGCGGCGCCTCCTTCCCTCGACGCCAAAGTCCACGCCATACACCAGGAAAACGAAGGAATGCAGGTCCCAGGGCAAGTGGCGGTTGTGTGGAGGTAAAACCAACAGCCGGCGGCGAAAATGCCTCGGATGTCTTCATGGGGGAGGCAAATGTATCAGCCGCAGCCCTGCCTTTTTATGCCATTTGTCTTATCACATGAGCATCTCGATCCTCGCGGGCAATATAATTTGTTGTGATTCTTAGTGGATGCTGCGCCGACCACCAGCCTTTTTTTTTTTCTCTCTCTCTTGCCCTTTTTACTGAGGTTATATTGCGTTGCGTTAGGCGGGTTGCGAGATATAGGAGGGTTCTCTCTCTCTCTCTCTCTCTCTCTCTCTCTCTCTCTCTCTCTCTCTCTCTCTCTCTCTCTCTCTCTCTCTCTCTTGCAGCTTAAGACCGCACGCTCGCTGATGAGGTACTGGCCACTCAGACTCGATTGATGGGGGAGACAGGTGTGTGTGTGTGTGTGTGTGTGTGTGTGTGTGTGTGTGTGTGTGTGTGTGTGTGTGTGTGTGTGTGTGTGTGTGTGTGTGTGTGTGTGTTTGGATGGATGAAGGAGAAAGGAAAGAGACGGAGGTGAGGTGCCCTTTTACCTGTCTTGGCCCACTAATTAATTATATACAAAAAAAAATATCACTGATTTCCCTTCCGATAAGCAATAAATGACGATGAAGCATAAATACGTAAAGAACAAGATATAAACAAAGAAAAACAAGATGATAGGTAGACAGATAAATAGGTAAATACACATGAATAAGCGAATGAATTAATAGACACATAATTTATAGGTTAATTCATAAGTAAACACGCCCTGATGCGGGATGCTGGAGCAGGTGTGGATAGACGGCCCAGGTGTGGATAGACGGCGCAGGTGAGCTAACAGATATGCACTGTAAGCGTCTGCACCATACAACACCTGTGCAAGGCGAGGGTGTCAGGTGTACGTAAGGCATCACCATCACTACCCACCATCATCACCATTATCATCACCATCATTATTACTATCACCAAAGCCATTATCATCTTCCTCACCATCACTACCACCATCATTAACCTAACCATCCACCAACAACCATCACCTCACCATCAACACCATTATCATCACCATCATTATCACTATCACCAAAGCCATTATCATCATCCTCACCATCACTACCACTATCATTAACCTAACCATCCACCAACAACCATCGCTTCACCATCAACACCATTATCATCACCATCATTATCACTATCACCAAAGCCATTATCATCACCCTCACCATCACTACCACCAACATTGACATTACCATCCACCAATAAGCATCACCACCTACAACTATCTGTCATCACTCACCATCAACACTATCATCATCATCATCTCTATTACCACCATCACCACAACCACCACTATTAACCACTATCATTAACATAACCATTCACCAACACCATCACCACAATCATCATCACCACCACTACAACAAAAACAACCACCACCATGAACACCACCACCTCCCATCATTCTCATCCCACCCCCCCTTCACTACCACCATCACCACTGGCAGCGTCACCACCATTACCAGCATTACCGTCACCGATACACTCATTACCACTATCAGCCACACCGTAATTTTTGAAGGCAGGGTCAAGACAGACACTATCTAATATTTACCTTTCTTTTTTCCTTTCTTTTTTTTTGTTTCGTATGTGAACACTGGTTTAAATAAGGGGGAGGAATTTGAAGGAGCTAGTCTAGGGCTGGTTAGGGAAGGAAGAAGAAAGAGGAGGAGGAGGAGGAGGAGAGAAAGGGTCCGGCAATGCATGTACTCTGTCAGTCAGGGAGGAGCCGGGGGGGACAGCAGAGAGGAGGAGGAGGAGGAAGAAGAGGAGGAAGAAGAGGAGGAGGAGGAAAAGAACAGGGAGAGGGGGAAAGAGAGGAAGAGAAAATTAAAATAGACTTAGCAAGAGGGAATAACTTAATTTATTTACCGAGAGAGAGAGAGAGAGAGAGAGAGAGAGAGAGAGAGAGAGAGAGAGAGAGAGAGAGAGAGAGAGAGAGAGAGAGAGAGAGAGAGAGAGAGAGAAAATCACTTCAGAATTTCATGTAGGGGCGACTTGGGGAGGGCAGGAGTCAGAGGGGAGAGATAATGGACGAATAAGAGAGCGAGAGAGAGAAAGGGAAGAGAAGGGAAAGGAGGGAGGAAGGAAGGGAAAGAAAGGGGAGATCACAGGAGGGGAAAAGGGGAGGGAAGAAAAGATTTATGTGGGTGGAGGACATGTAGGGAGAGAGAGAGAGAGAGAGAGAGAGAGAGAGAGAATTCCCCTTGTTCCTTCCCTTCCTCTTCTGTCTCTACCCTTCTTTCTTCCTCCTCCTCCTCCTCCTCCTCCTCCTTCATGGCTGGGGTAATGAGTGTCCTTGGGGTAGGGGAGAGGGGGGGAGGTAGGTGATCAGAGGGTAACGTTAGTAACTTGTCCACACTGCCCCGCTCGTTAGCTGCCTCCTGGGTAAACATAGCTCCCCCCCTCCCCCTCTCTCTCTCTCTGGCACTCTCTCTCTCTCTCTCTCTCTCTCTCTCTCTCTCTCTCTCTCTCTCTCTCTCTCTCTCTCTCTCTCTCTCTCTGATTAGGAGGGGAGGATAAGTAAGAGCATTCGGGAAGAGCATCAATCACGCGCAGAATTTCAACGCACTGAATTATTATGACCTCGTTGAGAGAGAGAGAGAGAGAGAGAGAGAGAGAGAGAGAGAGAGAGAGAGAAGCTGTCATGAGGGAACGATGATTGAATCAGTCTCATTAAAAATCCATCACCGCCTGTGTCCGGGTCTTGCTGTTTACACTACATCTGCATCGCTAGGAGGAGGAGGAGGAGGAGGAGGAGGAGATAGTATAGTGGGCGATGTGGGTGTTAGTGTGGGCGGAGGAAGTCAAGGATACCAGAAGATTTGTAACTGGGGAAAGGATGCTGAACGGGAAGAGAAGAAGCGTAGGAGAGAAGGAAAGGAAAGATGGCAAGATGCAGGGATGGACAGAATAAGAGAAGGATCAGACTAGAAGAGCAGCGTAATGGTGTGGAAAAGGATACCAGAGGATTTGTATTTGGAAGAATGATGCTGAACGAGAAGAGAAGAAGGGAGGGAGGGAAGGATGGAGGAAGGAAAGGATGAATAGAAGAGGTGAAGGTGATGTAGTGAGTGGTGTGGAAAAGGATACCAGAAGATTTGTATTTGGAGGAATGATGTTGAACGAGAAGGAGCGTAGGAGAGGAGGGAGTGAAGGACAGAGGAAGGAAAGGATGAACAGAAGAGGTGAAGGTGATATGGTGGGTGGTGTGGAAAAGGGTACCAGAAGATTTGTACCTAGAGGAAAGATGCCGAAAGGAGAGAAGATGCGTAGAATTAAGAGGAGGGAGGAAAGAATAGAAGGATGGACGAAGGGAAGGAAGAAGAAAAGAAAGCAGTGTAGAGAGTGAAGGGAGTGAAGGATACCAGAGGATTTGTAACTAGAAGAAAGATGCTGAACAGGGAAGAGAAGAAGCGTAGGAGAGAAAAAAAGGGAAGGATTGAGGGATAGATTAAGGGGTGGATGGATGGATGGAGTGAGGGAGGGAGGGGTGGTTTGGGCAGCGGGGAGGGAGGAGCCGTGATCGATTACGTAATTAAGTGAGCGGATGTTCCTGAATTGATTGAATTGCTGATTTATTCACGACGTTCACCACCACCACCACCACCACCACCACTGCTACTACCGGTACAGTCACTTTCACCATCCTCCCCACCACCACTATATCACCATCACCATCACCACCACTAACACTACTATTGTCACGGCGTATCACCATAACCACCACTGCTGTCTTCATGAACTTCCCCATCATCACCACCACCACCACCACTACTACTATCGGCACAGTCACCTTCACCATCCTCACCACTATCACCACCACCATCACCACCACTAACACTAATATTGTCACGGCGTATCACCATCACCACCACTAACACTAATATTGTCACGGCGTATCACCATCACCACCACTGTTGCCTTCATGAACTTCCCTATCATCACCATCACCACAACCAACAACACCATTATCAGCATCATCACCAAAAAAATCATCACTTCCATGCGGCATTTTTTATAACATTTAACCGGTCAATTAATAAACACATTTCTTTTTTGTTAGTACTGATGCAAAAAATACGTCCCCTACCTCCCTTACCCTCCCCCCCAAACACCTGTATCATGCCATCAATAGCCTCACCTTTGTATAATCCGATCACAAAAGGCAAAAAGAAAGTTACTGAAAGAGGGAATTTGACTAAGAACGAATGACTTTTACCCTTGAAAATCACACCCTTATGCCATATCACCAGCGCCACCTTCTCTTGCTATTCCTCAACCCTTCCTTGCCCTTCCCCAAACCACCACCACCACCACTACCATCACCTGCCCTATAACCAACCACTACCACCAGTCCACCACCACACGCCCCCACCACCACCGGCCCGCTAACCACCACGCTCGCCCAGCCTCCCATTCCGTCACTCTCCCCGGCACCACTACAATAGCCTGCCCACCACTCTGCCATCCCTGCCATTATCGCCCCCGCCGCCTTCCCTGATCTGCTATTCCCACAACCTTTACGTGGTCACACTGAATATCACTCCCTCACTCACTCACGCCCTTCATTCCTTTTTTTCCCTTGCTATTCTTTTCACTCGTTCTCGGCGCCTCGGGTTTTTTTCTTCCTTCCTTTTTCTTCTCTGTTTTTGTGCTCGCGGTGGCCAGCTGATCAGTCGCCGTTCTCGCGTTGATGCTGCCGTTATTATTAATGAGGAGGGAGGAAAGGCGTGGTGCGCAGCGTGGAAAAAAAATCCTCCTCCTCCTCCTCCTCCTCCTCGTCCACTCTCCTCTTGACTAATTTATCTCCGCGTGGTGGTGGTGGTGGTGGTGGTGGTGATGATAATGATGGTGACGAGAGTAAGAGATGAGGTGCGTGTGTTTCTTTCTCTGCCTCAATGGTGACTCTTATTGTTCTTATTGTTGGTTGTCTTCTCTTCTCCTCTCTCTCTCTCTCTCTCTCTCTCTCTCTCTCTCTCTCTCTCTCTCTCTCTCTCTCTCTCTCTCTCATGGCCCTTTCTTCTTTTCTTGGTAATTTTTCGTGATTATCCGATTTTTTCTACGTTTTCTCTTTTTCTTCTCTCTCTCTCTCTCTCTCTCTCTCTCTCTCTCTCTCTCTCTCTCTCTCTCTCTCTCTCTCTCTCTCTCTCTCTCTCTCTCTCTCTCTCTCTCTCTCTCTCTCTCTCTCTCTCTCTCTCTCTCTCTCTCTCTCGGCCTTGGCAACGCTTGAACGCTCGTTAAGTTAAGTGTTGCGTCAGATGGCTCACAACACACTTCACTTTGTTCACGTTCTTTAGTCATTTCTCACGTCCATGGATTCAGAGCAGCAAGTCACATATTTTTTCGCATAATAGTAAGAGAAAAAAACGGTCTGGATGATGAGGAACTAACGGAATATGCTTCGGCAGATGATGTGAGATCCAACTGAGCTTTTATTTTCTACTACTTTTGTGTATTCTTCAAAATGCCTCTTTTTTTCGAATATTATGCACTTCTTTCACCTGACCGTCCTTTAAGTCGATGTAAAGCAATTATTAGTGTATCACCTTATACTCTACACCTGACATTCTATCTATCTATCTATCTACCTATCTAGCTATCTATCTGCACGTTGATCTACTTCCCAATCTGCGTCCGCCTCACACGACAATCTATACCTTCCCATCTTCAATACAGTCCAGCTTATAACCTTTTGTATACCTTCCCTTAAACCCACGCAATAACCTCTTCCTGCCACGTGTCTGATCCTTACTAAGTGTCAAGCAGTCAAAGAAAATATAAGGGGAGAGGTGACAAGTCTGCACACAAACACACATACATACATTCATATATACATTCATGCATACATATATACACACTGAAGACACCTGACCTTTCCCGAAACACACACACCTGCATAAGTAAACAAACCCACCTCACAAACGGACGCGCCAGAGGGAGATAAAAGAATAATAACTTGAGAAACTATAACGGAAACTTGTCAAATATGGATGGAGAGGTTCGTCCCAGATTCACAAACCCATTTCCTGTGTTTCCCGTCGAGTCCTTAAATATTTCCTCCCCCGCCCACGCTACCTTGATGATGCTGATTACCTGTCGGGCGCCACGCGAGGCCGCCCGCCCATTATTGATGCTCAGGTGCGTGGCGGTGCGGGATCAAGTCGCGTTTCCGATCGTTGTTTCCTCTGAGTGACGTCCAATATTTAGCAGTGTGATCCTCCTCCCTCCCTCTGCCCCTCCCTCAGTCCCTCCCTCAGTCCCTCCCCCTCCCTACCTCCCTTCTTTTCCTCCATCCCTCTCTATTTATCTCTCCCTCACTACCTACCTCCCTCCTTCCCTCCCTTAAAACCCATCCTCCTCTCCCCTCCCTCCCTCTCTCCCTTCCTCTTTCTCTCTACCTCTCCCTCCTTCAAAACCCATCCCTCCTTCCCTCTCTCCCTTCCTCTTTCTCTACCTCTCCCTCCTTCAAAACCCATCCTCCTCTCCCTCCCTCCCTCACTCCCTTCCTCTTTCTCTACCTCTCCCTCCTTCAAAAACCCATCCTCCTCCTCCCATTTTTTTTATTCCCCCCCTCCCTCTCCTTCTCTATACCTTTCCCTCCTTCAAAACCCATCCACTTCCCCATCTCCCTCACGTTACCTCTCCTCGCTCCTGTCCCTTCCCCTCCTGTCCCTTCACCCAGCCTCCCTCATCCATCCATCCTGTCCCCTCCCTATTTACTCACTCTCCCATGATCCACTCTTTTTGATCCCTCCCTCCTTCCACCTCCCTCTCCACCAACCAGCATCCTCTTAACTTTTCCCTATCCTCCCCTTCCCTCCCCACCATCCACCCAGCTCCCCCTTTTTTTCCTTCTCTCCCTCTCCTCCTACCTCACCACCTGTCCAACTCCCCCACTAATCTTACTTCCCCCTCCCACCCTCTGTTTCCCCTTCCAAACCTACCCTACACCCCAGCCTCACCTCCCCCTCCCTCCCTCCCCTGGCCAGGTAACATAATGAGAGGCAGGTAAAGATGTGCGGCTCAGGATGGGATCAAAATAACGACAAAATGGGGGTATGTGTATGAAAAGGGGGGATGGGAGGGGAAACATATACTATAGGCGGACCCTTTTGTCTCTGGGAAATAACTTACTAAAAAAAGTTGCGCTTCTAAGAAAAAATAGAAGAGGAGAGAAATATCGACATGTTCTGTAAGTGAATTTGATCTTTTTCCGACATGAACTAATTGTTTCTCTCTCTTCTTTCTTCTGTTTTTTCCTCCCATAGGCGCAATATTTCTTTCAGTGATTGTAAGAGTAAGAGGAAAATAATTATCACTAAAAATGTTGCACCTTTAGGGAAAAAAAAAACAGAAAGGAGAGGAGAGAGAAATATCAAGACATTTTCTGTGAGTGAATTTGATCTTTTGCTGATAAGAGTTTGCTTTTTAATCTCTTATTTTCGGGATCATCTCCGCCCCCGTCGTGTCCCCAGGCGGGCGGCTCATCACGTCAGCGTCGCCGGCCATCAATGCATCGATGAGCGGCCCTTCCCTCTATCGTGTCACGGGGCCGCCTCTCCTCGCAGCCAGCATAATGAGTAATATCCGGGGACCCGCCAATCAATAAGCTCATTGCGACAGTCACGCCATCCATTATGCTTCGTTTGGGGGAGGGGGGAGTCACGGGGGAAGGGGGGAGTCAGCGGAGAGATGGGGGGAAGTCACGGTGGGAGGGGGAAGTCAGCGGTAGAGATGGGGGGGGGGGGTCACGGTGGGAAGGGGTAGTCAAAGGGGCCATGATGAGGCGCATGTTGAGGGATAAACAGGGGAGGGACAGGGTGAGGTGGTATACGCTGGAGGGGGATGGGGGGTAAGGGGGAGGGGGTGCATATCCAGGTGCATTATTATCGTTATTGTTATTATTATTATTTTCTATTTTCATCTCTCAGCATCATTGTTCTAGGCAGTCTCATCATATCTCACGGCGCTCATTCCCAGTTCAGCCGATGATCTGCCACGTCTGGTCGGCACTGGGACTTGATGAGGCACTGTGGCCAAAGGTGCCAGATTGTCTTACTCAGTCTCTTATATTTACCGACTTCCGACCCAAAAACTGTCTCGTGGACCCCAATAACGATATTCACTTATAATTATCGTTAAAATAGCTAGTCCCTGATGTTTCTTAGCAATAGTTAGGCGTCAGAAACCGGTAAATACTATGCTCTGAGTACGACAATCTGGCAACGATGACTGTGGCACCCTCCCCCACCCCCATCCCTTCTCGGTACACTGCAGCTCCCCTTCCCTCCCTCTCCCTTTTTTTGATGTGCTGCCTGCCTATAGCGCCGGTAAGCTCTCCTGAGGGCCCTCTTGGACGACCCCAGCCATTAGAAGCGTAGGCAAATTTTATTCAAAGTGGCTGCCGTGAACATGACTTGCCTGGCCCATGCTGCCCCCGGTGCTCCACTTGAAGATGGCTTAACTCTCTGTGGCACTTCCTTCCTTCTTCTAGTTCAGCATGGCTATATCTACTCCCTCTATACTCTGTGGTACTCCTTTGGCTCCCTTTTCTCTTCTAGTTCAACATGGCTCTCTCTACTCCCTCTATACTCAATGGTACTCCTTTGGCTCCCTTTTCTCTTCTAGTTCAACATGGCTCTCTCTACTCCCTCTATACTCTGTGGTACTCCTTTGGCTCCCTTTTCTCTTCTAGTTCAACATGGCTCTCTCTACTCCCTCTATACTCAATGGTACTCCTTTGGCTCCCTTTTCTCTTCTAGTTCAACATGGCTCTCTCTACTCCCTCTATACTCTGTGGTACTCCTTTGGTCCCCTTTTCTCTTCTAGTTCAACATGGCTCTCTCTACTCCCTCTATACTCTGTGGTACTCCTTTGGCTCCCTTTTCTCTTCTAGTTCAACATGGCTCTCTCTACTCCCTCTATACTCTGTGGTACTCCTTTGGCTCCCTTTTCTCTTCTAGTTCAACATGGCTCTCTCTACTCCCTCTATACTCAATGGTACTCCTTTGGCTCCCTTTTCTCTTCTAGTTCAACATGGCTCTCTCTACTCCCTCTATACTCTGTGGTACTCCTTTGGCTCCCTTTTCTCTTCTAGTTCAACATGGCTCTACTCCCTCTATACTCTATGGTACTCCTTTGGCTCCCTTTTCTCTTCTAGTTCAACATGGCTCTCTCTACTCCCTCTATACTCTGTGGTACTCCTTTGGCTCCCTTTTCTCTTCTAGCTCAACATGGCTCTCTCTACTCCCTCTATACTCTGTGGTACTCCTTTGGCTCCCTTTTCTCTTCTAGCTCAACATGGCTCTCTCTACTCCCTCTATACTCTGTGGTACTCCTTTGGTCCCCTTTTCTCTTCTAGCTCAACATGGCTCTCTCTACTCCCTCTATACTCTGTGGTACTCCTCTGTCTCCCTTCCCTCTCCCTGTTCACCATAGTTCTGTCTACTCCCTTTTTAAGCAGTGGTATTCATTTATCTCCCTTCTCTTCCCTCTCCTGGATCACCACGGCTCTATCTACTCCCTTTCTTTGCTATGGCTCTCCCTTCCCTTCCTGATGTACTCTGGCTCCCTCTCATCCCTCTACCGACTCTTCATTGCACTTTATATACTCAATGACACTCCCTTCCCAGTACGATCTAGCTCCCTTCCCTTCTCCCGGTTCATCATAGCTCCCTCTCTCTACACACTCCCTTCCCAGTACGATCAAGCTCCCTTCCCTTCTCCCAGTTCATCATTGCTCCCTCTCTCTACACACTCCTTTCCCAGTACGATCTAGTTCCCTTCCCTTCTCCCGGTTCATCATGGCTCCTCTCTACACACTCCCTTCCCAGTACACTCTGACCCTTCCTGATACCCTGACTCCCCCGGTTAGGTGTGGCTCCTCATCCTCTAAACTCCGTCTCTTCCTGTATACCCTCGCACACTCACATTGCTGGTACTCAATAGCTTTCCATGGTACACCTTATGGTTCTTTCCCTTCTGGTGTCTCTTTGGCACACCCTCTCTGTCCCTTCCTAGTCCTCCTCCTCCTTTCCTCCTCACAGTACACTCTAAGGTCGGTATTATAAGACACATTCGCTTGTCACATCAACTAGTTCTAAAGGTCAAAGTGGGGATCATTCGGGTTCTAATGAGTGTTGCTTTAGGTTCATGGTACAGAAGAAGGGTCAGACTACCACCAGGATCATAAAACTACTTCTGGAAATGCCACAAACTCCTACGAAAGCCTTGTTAAATATTTGAACTTGGGCGACGAAATGTTTAGTAATACGACCTTACTCTCTTCCTCCTTCACCTCTCCTCCGTGTATACTCTGTTCCTCCTCTTTCTCCTTCCCCTCTCTTCCTCCTGTATACTCTGCCCGTCCTCCTCTTCCTTCCCTGCAACATTTTCGACCTCCTCCTTTTCGAAACACTGCACTTTCCATCCCGGTACACTCTGACTACACTCAGGTACACTTCAACACCCTTTAAAGGTCTATCAACACTCTCATTCTCTGCCTTTCAAGACATACGAACAAGGAACAGGAACAAGAAGATTAGACACGAAAAAAATAATAATAAAGTGGGAAGAATCATTTGTGCAGTAACGTTCCTAGATATTACCCATGCATTAAGAACACACAAAAAATATATATATATAAAAGAAGCATAATGAGAGCGAGAGAAGGGGGATGGGGTGGGGGATAGAGTAGGGGGGTAGAGGGTGGGTTTCAGGTCCCATTGAAATTTATTTACTGCAAGTGGTGTCCGCTGTCCGCCTCTGAGTTCGGGAAATACTTTACGGCCTGTTAATGAGTGCGAGGGGTTGTAAATTTCCAGTTATCATTGCTCGGAATATTCATAAGAAGGCGGGTGACCGAGGAACCTGATGAGGGGGGCGGGGGTAAAGGGGCAAGGTGGAGGAAGAGGGGGGAGAAGGAAGGAGGAAGGGGGGAGGAAGAAGGGAGGAGGAAAGAAAGGGGGAGGGGGATGAGGGGGTTGGCTTGGTTGGCTGGTTGGTGAGTAGGTGGGTAAGGACGAGGAGTGAGGGAGAGAGGGAGTGGGGAGGGGTAGGAGGGTAGGTGAGGGTGGGGGGGTGGGGGGGGGAGCTAAGAGATAAGGGGAAGATAAAGGAGTAAGAGAACCAGAAAATGAGAGGGAGAGATACCATCGTTAATTGAACCGCCCTGAACCGTCGCTGAAGTTGACTCGCATTATTTTTGGCGATATTTGTTACAGTGCGCGCGAGGGTTTTATTACTCTTTTTTTCCTTCTTTCTCTTCTTTTGTGAATGTGTCTTGAGAGAGCGTCCAGACCCCGCCCATCCCGAGCACCTGGAGGGAGGGAGAGGGGAAGGGGAGGAGGGGAGGTAAAGGGAGGGCGCGGGGTGAAAAGAGGATGGTGATGAGAGGAGGAAGAGTGAGGAGGAGGCGGTGTGGGTGCACGTAAATCCTTCAATCAGAGGTGATAAGCAAAATATTAATCACCAACAAGGCACCGAGGCCGTCTGGTTTCAAGGGTTGCCAGTTGGCTCAGCAGAATTAGCCGAGGAGCAGCGTGAGAGATAAGCATCATCAGGCCGCTTGTACAACCAGCACCAGCACCAGCACCTCCACCTCCACCTTCACCTCCACCTTCACCACCACCACCACCATGAATAAAGACCCAAAAAATGTATCAGGAACAAAACTCACTGCAAATACTACAACCAAAGAAGGAGAAGGATAAATACATATATTGATCACCAAAGAAATATCCAAGGTACGAGTAACATCCACGTTTGCCCTGTGTACCACCAAGACGTCTAATATTTTTTTTCAATCTGGCTCTTTAAAAATGGAGAAGATAGCCTAGATCCATTTCACTAACAAAATCAGAGATGTTTTGCTTTATATAAAAAAAATAAGAAGCCGATACTGTATTTGTATCTTCGTAAACACAAAACACGGAATATTCTCAGGTTAATTGATTCGTGGCACACAACTTGACGCCTTGAACTACTTTGGGGGGCACATTATGAGCGAGCAGAGTGGGTGGTGCCAACTGTTCCTTCGGCGATATTTTGGGACTCGCGGCGACCCAAGCAAGGCAGAGTAACCGCAGTGCAGGCCTGTGTGAGTGCCTTGCCCTGGCGACGCTGCAGACTACCTTCCTCGATGACCCAAAGTTACTGGAAGGCGGGGCACGACACTCACTGGCCTGCGGTGGTGGTGGACGTTTCCAGGTAATCCTAATTGGTGACATTCGATGGCCTGGGACGCACGTGAGTGGTCTGGGAGTGCCCACGGAGGGTCCTAAGTGAGTCTGGACGGTCTGGCGCGATCAGGGATGGTCTGGCGTGCACCTGTCTCACCTGGGGACGTCTTGAGATCATTAGAGGCGATAGCGGCTGGTCCTGAGGTGAGTGGGTGGTTTGGAGTCACCGAGGATGGCCAGGACCGTCGTTGGAGGGTCTAATAGGAAGCCGCTGCAGCTAATTCTCTGCAGCGTGGATGACAAACCCGGCTAAGTGGGTCCCCCGAGATGCAATCAGATACGTAAAGGGTTTGCCACATACTCTGCCTGATAAGCAACGGGGCTGATCCTAATCAACTCTCCTATATCTCCACGCTGCCCTTTGTAAATCAATGACCCGACCTCCTCCTCCTCCTCCTCCCTTCCTCCGTCTCTCCCTCCCTCCGTACCTTCCACTCCTCATTAGCTCGCTTGCCCCCTCTCCAATCCCTCCCCTGCCTCTCCCGTCCCTCACTATTGCGTTTGCACTTCTTCCAACCACAGCTTCCCTCCTCCTCCTCTTCCTCCTCCTCCTCTTCCTCCTCCTCCTCTTCCTCCTCCTCCTCTTCCTCCTCTCAGTCGTACTCTTCCTCATCTCTAACCGCATTGCATTTTTTTTTTGTTCGATATGTATAATGCTCCCTTTTAATGACACTTATTTCGTGCACTCAAACCACAAGACTTTCTCGGGTAATTAAATGCATTACCTCTCATTCACTGTCTGTTTGTCTACCTCACTCTGAATGCCTCCGTCTGTGTGTCTGTCTGTCGCTCCATCCGCCGCCTCCCCGTCCTTGATAACATTCCAGCGGCCCGGATATGTTAATGCACTAATTACCATAACTAACAATTTGGGGTCAAGGAGGAGGCAGGAGTGGTGCGGAGTGACGGGAGTGACGAGGAGAGGCGCGTCAGGAGGGGAGAGTCATGCTCCTTCTTGTCTTTTTCTTCTCCCTCTTCTTCCTCTTTCTCTTCTTCCTCTGAGATCTATTCAACCTTTGCTTCTTTGTCTTCTTTTTCTTTTCTTTTATTCTCCTCGGCCTTCTTGCTCTTCTTCTTCTTCTTCTTCTTCTTCTTCTTCTTCTTCTTCTTCTTCTTCTTCGTCTTCTTCTTTTTTATCATTTATTTCCTTCTCCTCTTACTCCTCCACCACTTCATTTTTTCTTCTTTCTACCTCCTTCTTCTCCTTCTCTTTTCTGTTCTTCTGTCTCTTCGTCGCCCTCCTACTCCTTTTTTTCTTCTTTGTTTCAATTTCTTTTTCATTTTCTTTTTCTAATTTTTCTTCTCATACTTATACTCCTTCACCACCTTTATTCTGCTTTTTTTCCTCCTCTTTTTTTTGTTTTCTCTGTCTTCATCACCCTCCTCCTCCTCTTTTTCTTCTCTTCCTTTCTCTTCAGCGTCCTCCTAATCCTCCTCCTGCTCCTCCTCAACCTCCTGCTGCCCCCCCCCCCCCCTCCCAGGTTCTCGTTCTCGTGTGGGTTTCCGCTGATTTACGGCGGGTACTCACACCGCTTAATTTGTGTCTCTTGCAGTTCTCGCTGAGTCTTCGGGACAGACGAGGAGGCTCCCGCCCGACCCTCCGCCCGCACATCCGTCTCCATTACGACCGCCCGTGATGGATGTCTGGACCCCTCTCCCCCCTACCCACCCCCCTCCCACCACGCCCCCTCCTCACTGGTAATGCAGGTGGTCTTGCGTGTGTGTGTGTGTGTGTGTGTGTGTGTGTGTGTGTGTGTGTGTGTGTGTGTGTGTGTGTGTGTGTGTGTGTGTGTGTGTGTGTGTGTGTGTGTGTGTGTGTGTGTGTGTGTGTGTGTGTGTGTGTGTGTGTGTGTGTGTGTGTGTGTGTGTGTGTGTGTGTGTGTGTGTGTGTGTGTGTGTGTGTGCGCCTATCCTTCATTGTTCTCATTTTCCTCCCAGTAATTCAAATCAGTCATTATTATTTCCAAATGCAATATCATTAGGGGTAGGAATGTTCTCTCTCTCTCTCTCTCTCTCTCTCTCTCTCTCTCTCTCTCTCTCTCTCTCTCTCTCTCTCTCTCTCTCTCTCTCTCTCTCTCTCTCTCTCTCTTCAACACCAGGACAGGGACAGGAAGCCGCAGCGTCCTCCCCTCCCCTTCCCCCCTCCCCCCTCCTCAACACCACCCGTCAATCACCCAGCGTCCCCAACCTCACCCCCCTCCTCCTCCTCCTCCTCCTCCTCCTCCTCCTCCTCTTCTCCCTTCCTCCTCATCACACCACATTAAAAAAGAGAAAAATGTGCTACACAGTTTCCCGGAATTGAGGACGAGCGTGTGGTGGTGGTGGCGGTGGTGGTGGTGGTGATGGTGGTGGTGGTGGTGGGTGACGGGTGAAGTGGTGATGTTCAAGGCGATTTGGGTGTGGGTCTGGATGGTGTGGCTGAGTGATTTTTAAGTTGACATGGGTGAGTGGATGATTGCGTGACTGGATGAATGGACAGGGTAAGCGCTGGATGACTTAAGTGGGTGAGGACAAGGAGTGGTAGGCAAGTGGGTGGCTGGGTGGGTGAGTGGGTGAATGGGTGCGTGGCGGTGCATAAACAGAGTGGGCGGGGAGTGGGCGGTGATCAGTGAGGTGGAATGATACCCAGGTGACTTAATTACCTGACACACACACACACACACACACACACACACACACACACACACACACACACACACACACACACTAACAACATAATCGACTCGGTATAGACGGCTGGATGAAGCGCGGATGGACGGACAGACAGGCGGACGGACAGACACAGGCAGAGAACGAACACGCTGACAGATAAAAGCCGCTTGAGTGACGTTTCCGGCCGTCCGTGAATTCGTCTCCTGCCGTTGTGTCCTTAGCGAGTGTTCCGCCGCCGCCATTGAGCGAGGGCGGCGGCGGCGAGGACAGGGGGGGGGGGGAGGGGGGGGGCGGCGGCGGCGAGGACAGAGGGGACGGTGGCGGTGGAGGCGTTGCGAGACAGGAAGAAAAGGAAGCCCTCGTCAGCCCCGGCAGCTCACTCACTATTCATTATTCACGCCACTGACTCATCACAACATCCCGGTGACGACTATTACCCATGTGCTGCAGTGACCTTGTGGTGATGGTGACACTAATAACGTAAGCGATAAGATCAAGAGGATGGCGATTACGGCCACGATGAGGAAAATGTTCACGTTTTGTTTTCCTTAATAAAATCTAGCGCACCATTATGCTCCTCTCCCTTCCTCACTGGTATTAAGTTTTCATTTCCTCTCAGTCATCGCTTTGCCATTCTTTTGTCCTCCATCTCTCGTTTACTATTGCTAATATTACCTACTACTACTACTACCTATTCATTCACTCTCTCACATCTACTTTTGCTCCTATTTTTGTCATATTCATTCACCTTCTTTCACCTTCCTTCTACTTTTGTTACTATTCTTATCCTAATCATTCATCTTCATTCGCTCACATCTCGTCTATTATAAATGCTTTGTCCTATTCATCCATAAGAACATAAGAACATAATAAGTATGCAATAGGCCGGTAGTCCTATGCAAGGTAGCTCCTGTAAACCTAACCCCATCCAACCTCACTATCCATAAACTTATCCAACTTCTTCTTTAATGTATCTAGCGTATTGGCACTCCACATGACTGTCCTATCCATTCATCTTATTCTATACCTCAACTTCACTCCCATACCAACTCCTCCAAGTCCACGTATATTGGGACCAAAACACTAGACAGTAAACAAGTCTCGGGACACTCTGGCAAACGCACCTTTAAAAATGTTAGAAGAGAAAACCCACAACACCTGAGGATCAGTGTCTCGGCTGCCAGGACCACGCCACCTTCCCTCCCCCGCACCCCCACACCCCGGGACACCCCATCTGCTGCGTCGGCAAGTCCACCAAAAATTTCCACGAAGGCAGCAGGTGTGGAGGAAGAGGAAGAGGAGGAGGAGGAGGCAAAGGAAGTTCAAGAAGAGGGCGAGGATGAGAAGAAGAAGAAATAGAAGACGGAGGAGGAGAAGGATGAAGAGAGGGAGGTAAAGGAAACGTAAGAAGAGGACGAGGAGGAGGAGAAAAAGAAGAAATAAAAAGAGAAGAATGAGGAGGAGAAGAGAGAAGGAGCAGGAAAAGGAAGAGCAAGAAGACGAGGACGTGGAAAAGTATAGAAGAAATGAAAGAAGGAGGAAGCAAAGGATGAGCATGCAAGAGGAGGAAGGCGCGGAAAGTTGAAGAAATAGAAAAAGGAGGAGAAGGAGGAGGAGGCAAAGGATGACTAAAAAGAACAAGAGTAAGAGAAAGAATATGTGTTTGCGAAGGAACAGGAAGCAACACAGTCTACGGTTCACGGAAGGGCATATCAGCCGTCCTCACAAAGGAGATACCCAACCAAGGTGCCGGAGGGAGGTACTTCGTCACCTGACCAGCTGTGACGTCACCCTCACCTTCGCTTGTAGCACCAAAAGCGGATAAATCTCACCACCAGTAAAAGGAACGTGTGTATCAAAGTCCTATCAAGCCATGACATTCACGAGGGGCTGGAGGCGTCTCTGTTGCAGTCACACACACACACACACACACACACACACACACACACAGATGGAGGAGGCCGCCGTCGGGGTGTTTGGCCGTCAACATTCAGCGCCGGGACGAGCAAGGCCGAGCCGCCGCCACCGTCGGGCTCACGCGGGCGACGGCTTGTTGTCACCTCGCAGCCCTCCCAGGAAGACGCGCTTCGACCAGTAAAGTGTACGATATAAAAACTCCGCCGGTAGAAAGAGGAGCATTACGGGCCTTAGGGAGGGGATGGTATGGGTTATAGGGGGAGAGAGGGGGAGGAATTCCTGATAGCTCTCCTCCACCCTCAACCCTCTGCGTCCACCTATAACAGCTTACCTCCAGTTCAGTCCTCCCTCCTCCCTCTTCACCTATAACTCCCACTCTCCCTCCCTCGCTTCGCCTCACCGCCCAAAAATGACGGAAAATAACGAGAACAGCTTACCGTAACTCACCTTCCCTCCCGCGCGCCCTCCCTCTCCCTCCCACTCATTCATTACACCCGCCCTCGCCCTCGCACATGATCCTATACCCGCGCCCCGCACCCAAACACCCACCCCGGCCAAGCAGACAGCCCATCTAACCCACCCACCCACCCCACACACTCTACATCCTTATTTCCTCCTTCCTACCTCGGCTCTAGCATGACCTCAAACCTCCTCCTCCTCCTCCTCATCCTCATATTCCATCACCTCCTCCTCCTCCTCCTCCTCCTCCTCCTCCTCCTCCTCCTCCTCAAGTCTCGTTACGTATTGCACTCAACATCTTCCTTCTCTACACACACACACACACACACACACACTTAGAGAGAGAGAGAGAGAGAGAGAGAGAGAGAGAGAAGTGAGATTACAGCAATTTCGGATTCGCATTCAATAAGAGTCGGTGAGTGTTCCGCCGAGGCTCCGCGACTCCTGGGGGAACGAACACACTCGCTCACTCACCTTTTTCTCTTTTTTCGTTCTCTTTTTTTCCACAATGGCCCGTAATGAGGTAATCGCCGAGGCCCCGCGTCCCGAAGCTTTGTGCGATAATTCATCAATTTTCCACTTGCCGCGCGTCCCGGTGAGCCAGGTAAGAAGAGGAGGGGGGAGGGAGGGGAGGGTAAGGGAGGAGGAGAGAGGAGGAAGGAGGAGAAGGTTAAGAGGGAGGGGATGAGAAGGGGGCGGAAGAAGAGGATGGGGGAGGGAGGAGGGAGGGGACGAGAAGGGGACGGAAGAAGAGGATGGGGGAGGGAGGAGGGAGGAGATGAGGATGACAGGAGGACGGAAAGAGAGGAGGAAATGGATGAATGAGGAGAGAGGAATAGGTAACAGGGAATGGATGAAGAAGAAGGGAAATGTTAAAGAAGGGAATGAGTGAAAGAGGAATGGCAAGGAGGAGGCAGGAGGTAACTGGGAGGGAATGAGAGGAGAAAGGAAGAAGAGGAGGGGTGATAAGAGGAGGGAACAGGTAAACAGGAGGGGATACGAGGGGGGCGGTAGAAGAGTGGGGGAAAGAGGAAGGGGGAGGAGAAGGTGAAAGGAAGAGGATGAGTGGAGGACCCAAGAAAGAGGAGGTGGAGGTGGAGGGGTGATAGGGAAAGTAGAGGGAGGTCATGGGTGGGAGAAGGAAAGAAGATGTGACAATGTGAGGATGATGAAAGAAAAGGAGGAAGAGGAAAAGGAATAATACGACGGAAAAAAGAAAAGGTAGAAGGGAAACAGGAAGAAGAGGAAAAGGATGGATAAGGAAGGAAGAAGAGGGGAAGAGGAAGTTAAGAAAAAGATCGAAACAAAAGAATAAGGAGAAGCGAAGAAAAGTAAAGAAGGAAGGTCAATATAGGGAAAAAAAAGTAAATAAAAGATGATTACAGAGGTAGTAGACATGGAACGGAGGATAGGGAAGAGAAAGAAGAAAAAAGAAGAAAAGGAAGAAGAGGAATATAAGTAAAGGTGAGGACGTAAGCATTAGATTAGTGAAGAAAGAAATAACGTACATATGAACAGACAAAACGATAAAAAGTAGCCACAGTAGAAGAGAGGAGAGTGACAAAGGAGAGGCAAGGTGACATAAGAGGAAAATAAAATAAAAATTGTATGCCTTTGATGGGGTGATGAGGGGTGAGAATCAAAGAATGGAGTGTGTGGAAGATGAAAAGGAAAGAGAAAAGGAAAAAGGTGAAAAAATAAAAAAAAATCAAGCGAATCAATAATAAAAAATAGAAAGCATAACGGGAACTATAGGAGCAAAGGAGGAGGAAAACGATGAAGATAGGACATAAGAGGAAAATGAAAACGATGACGACGAGAACCAGAGGAGAAGGAGGAGGTGTAGGAGGAAACAAGGACAAGGCTGCGTGGGAGAACAAGAGGATCACAGCTGAGGAAGGAGGAGGAAAAATGAATGGCACTGGACACACAAAAAACAAAACCCAAGAAAGAAAAATGGAGGAAAGAATGGGAAGAGGGATTAGAAACGAGGGGCCGAAGGAGAGGAAGAAGGCGGAAAAGGAGAAAGAGGGTAGGCTAAGAAATGAAGGAAAAGGAGAACGAGGATTAGGAGTAGAAGGAGGAAATGGAGGAGAAAGAGGGTAGGCTAAGAAATTAAGGAGGAAGAGGAAGAGGAGGAGGAGGAGGAGGAGGAGGAGGAGGACAAGGAGGAGAAAGAGGGTATGCTAAGAAATGTAGGAGGAGGAGGAAGAGGAGTAGGAGAAGGAGGAGGAAATGGAGAAGAAAGAGGAATATAAATAAAAGGAATAGAAAGATCAGATGAGAGAGAGAGAGAGAGAGTTGACGAGTGTTTGATTCTCGCCCATTTCTGTCTGTTGGGTCCCGTTAATAAGTGCTTCCATTTATCGGCCTACACGCACGGCACATCTGTGTTGGACGAGTATTTATTGATTACGCTCTCTCTCTCTCTCTCTCTCTCTCTCTCTCTCTCTCTCTCTCGGGTTGTTAGGGTTGTTAGGCGTCACTTCAACGATAATAACGCGGGGAGGAAACTGTGTCAGCGGATTGATGTCACACACACACACACACACACACACACACACACACACACACACAACCCTCTTTACCCCCACCACACACAACCCACCCCCCCTCCCCCCACACACACAACTATTTGTATACTCCTCTATTCCTGACATCATTAAAGGAACTGAACCCAAATATATTCCTAAAAGCAAGAACATTGTCTATATTTTAAGTAAGGACTGTACCCGCTAAGACCCCAGGACAGTATACAAGGTAGTTCAAACCCATGGAAACACCTCAGGGGCCAACCACCAGGGGGACACTCACACCTGGCAACCCCCGGAGTCTACACACACACACACACACACACACACACACACACACACACACACACACACGTACTCCCTGCCCCACCGTTTATTTAAAGCTGACCATATATTTTACCAGTGCCAGTCACCGCTAATCCGCAAAGTGTCCATCTGCCTCCTCCTCTTCCTCTTCCTCCCCCTCATTCGCCTCCTCTTTCTCTTCCTCCTCATCATTCTCCTATTCCTCTTCCTCTTCCTCCCCCTCATTCTGCTCCTCCTCTTCCTCTTCCTCCCCCTCATTCTCCTACTCCTCATCATCTTCCCCCCTCATTTTCCTACTCCTCTTCCTCTTCCTCCCCCTCATTCTCCTCCCCCTCTTCCTCTTCCTCCCCCTCATTCTCCTACTCCTGTTCTTCCTCTTCATTCGTCTGTTGCTCTTCCTCTTTCTCTCTCACACGCGGAAAGAGGCAAGGTTAGAGAGTGGGAGAAAGAACAGAAAGGGCAAACTTGTGACGCCAGAAACTTACACATGAGAATAAAGTAATCAACCAACACTACTACCACCACAACCACCACCACCACCACCACCACCACAACAACGACAACAACAAGAATATCAGAGCAAATAACAACTAAAACAAGAACAAAAACAACAATGACGATTACAGCACTAACAAAACAAGGACAAGAACAACAAAAACATCAACCACAATAAAGAGAAACGCACTTACTACTGCAAGAACAATCAATGACGCTGACGGAAAAAGAAGAACATGAAATAATAAGAATAAGAATAAAATAATAATAATAATGACAACAACAACAACAACAAGTAGGCGGCTCCTGTCCTCCCCTCCTCAAAGTTTTCTCGCTCGTAATCAGAAAATCCAGGAAGGTAAAGTTTCTACGTAAGACCACCTCCACCATCACCACCACCACCACCACCACCACCACTACCACTACCACCACCACCACCACGAGCATTTTCTTCATTTCTTCCTTTTCTTCCATCCTTACGTCCAACCATCCAGCATTCCTTTCTTCTTTACCTCCTTCCAGCCACTCTCCCATCCTTTTTTTTCTTTCTTCCTTCCTTTCTTCTTTCCTTTTTTTTCCTTCCAGACATTCATCTATTTTTCCTTTCTTCTTTATTTTCTCTTTTCTTCTCTATTCTTTTCTTTCCTTGCTTCCTTCTTTCAATCCTTCCCTTCTTCCTTCCTTCGATCCTTCTACTTTTCCTTCATTCTTTCCACCAACATATCACTTCTTCCCTTCGTTCCCTCCTTCTTTCCTTCTTTCCTTACTTTTTTCCTATCTTCCGGTGACCAACCCATCAAATCATCCCCTTCTTCCTTTTTTCCTTCCTTCCTTCCTTCCTTCCTTCCTTCACCTGCTTCACCCTCCCTTCATGTCTCCCTCCTGCATCATCACCGACCTCTCTACATTACCAATATCACTGTTGTTCTGTCTTCCTCCCTTTCTTCCTTTCTCTCTCTCGCTTGGCCCTCATATGCCAGTTCTCTCTCTCTCTCTCTCTCTCTCTCTCTCTCTCTCTCTCTCTCTCTCTCTCTCTCTCTCTCTCTCTCTCTCTCTCTCTCTCTCTCTCTCTCTCTCTCTCTCTCTCTCTCTCTCTCTCTCTCTCTCTCTCTCTCTCTCTCCAGCCCCCCTTTACCTGGGCGGAAAATTACCCAGGAGCAAAGTTTTGAATGGGACCTGTCAGTGGGCGGGCGAGAGCGTCATTAATATCCCCGCAGCCGTCACGGACCCGGCTTTCAATACGGCTGTGACACGGCTGCTAAAATTACGTGATTGCGGTGGCGTTCCTCGGCTGAGAGTGGGAGAGTGTAGGGAGGGAGGGAAGGAGAGAGGTGGGGAGGAAGGTAGGTGGGCAGGAAGGAAGGGAGGGAGGAAGGAGGAGGAAAAATGAGGAATAGAAGGAAGGAAGAGGAAGGGGAGGTGGTTGGTGTGTGTGTGTGTGTGTGTGTCTGTGTGTGTGTGTGTGTGTGTATGCGCGCGCGTGCGTTGGGAAATTCTTCATGGGAGGAACTTGGAGGAAAAGAAAAGTGCGTCGAGTCACAGGAACTTGCGACAGGTGTGAGGGCGTGTTACTATGGCAGCACGGACGGGTGTAGGTGGTGGAAGAGTGGGGAGGGGAAGGAGGAAAGAAGAGCAAGGTGAGGGGGGAGGTGGTATGGAGCGGGGGGTGGGGGGAGCAAAAGAAGACAGACAAATGGTGTGTGATGCAAACAGAGAAAGGTCGTTACAAAGGAAGATATGTGTAGGAGTCACTTAAAGGGAAGCAGTGGGAAGGACGTGTGGTAGGATAGTATAACGTAATGGTGGAATAATGCAATATAGTGGTGGGGGAGTGTAGTGTCGTGGTAGAATAACGTAGTGGCTTTTCTTCTCATTTCTTTTTATGCGCTTGATCTCCTTCCTTAACTATAAACAATTGATTATGTAATAGGGTTAGTGTAGTGAAGCGTGATTAGTGTTACCAGGTGATTATATGACAAAAAATCAGACTGGTGGAATGAAGAGTGTGAGAGGAGGGTGTGAGGGGCATTAAGGGTAAGTGTGTGAAGGAGTGTGCAAGTGGACGTGCTGGCGGACACACACACTCCCATGACGTACACACGCTCCGTTTAAAGAGAATGTGTCTGGAAAGGTGTACGACGGCAGAGCAAGAGTTCGAAGCGCTTAAAGATGCAGAATGTCAGAGATTAAATGACAATAAAAAAGGTATCGAGACACTATGAACACGAGAAAAAAGTTAGATGCAGAATGTCAGAGATTAAATGACAATAAAAAAGGTATCGAGACACTATGAACACGAGAAAAAAGTTGAAAATTGAGTGCCGGCTAAATACAAGGAAATGAAGGGTGTTAAATGGAAGAGTAACTTATGAAAAACAGTGAGAGTTCGAAGTGACTAAAGGTGCAAAACGTTAGATATAAAAGACCCATAAAAAAAAATCTATCGACATTATGAAAAGATAAAATAAAGGTAAAGTATGAATGACATCTAGAAACAAGGAAACAAAAGAATGAAAATAAAAAAGTGTAAATTATGAATAAAACACTGACTCATCCACACGATTTCCAGGTCCTCAATCGCTGCATGGGAGATGAAACGCTGCAGAATAAAACAGAGCAGCGTTGCACACCTACAGACGGAGGCAGGACGAGAGGTATTGATTTAATCTGGCTGGCACCCGGCAGGACACAGGTGCGCCGAGGACAGGTGACGAGGCGGGGGCGGCCGAAGGGGAAGGGGGAAGAGGGAGGGTGGTGACGGGGACGTTACATACCCAAGCAAAGACTGACGGCGCGGGAAAGGCAATTATGAGTTAATGAAAATGTGGAAGTTATGATAAATATGAACGCTATGAGGATGAAAAATGAGTGGATGTATCTCTGAGTTTACTGTTACTATTATTATTACCATTATTATTATCATTATCATCTTTATCTTCATTTTTACGATCATTATAAGTATATGTATCATTACTACTACTACTCTTAATACTGCTACTACTACTACTACTACTACTACTACTACTACCACTACTACAACTACTACTCTATAATTTGTCGGTTTGATTAAAAAGAAGACCAGGCAGCGCGAGGAGGCGGCCCCGGCCCTGCAGTTAAGGCGGTCGCGGCGGCGTGTCCGCGGGAACCTCACAAAGCATTATTTCTTCCACTCGGGGAGGCGAAGGGTGCACACGGTAATGGCGCGCCTTTGTCACAGCCACGGTAATGGTCCGGCCGAGCGGCGGCAGGAATTACGGTGAAAATCTCTGCCGACCAACCGACCGAAGAGAGAGAGAGAGAGAGAGAGAGAGAGAGAGAGAGAGAGAGAGAGAGAAGTAATACAGAGCTTTCAGCGAGAACAAACTATACAGGGAGACTTTGCACGAGGCGGACACCGAAATAAAACACCGCGGACGTATCATTACCGACCCTCGAACCAAGACTCGACAAAAAAATAAACAAATAAAAAAACAAAAACGAAACTTCTTTCCCGAATAGCACCGCCACACGTTAACCCTATGGACGAAGATTACGCAAAAAAAAGTCGAGATGAAACAAAGAGCGCAAAAAGATTATTCAAGGGGACCACGAGCGTTCTTAAAAACTTTCCCAACACACAGGTTACGACGGGGAGAGATAGAGCCAGTGGGGGCCGGGGGGGGGGGGAGGTTACCGAGGTAGGGGGGGGGGGGTTGACTGAGGCCATGTCGCAAGTGCCCGTGGCGAAACCCTGGGCATGGAAACTATAACCAAGAGATAAGGTCGTGAGGAATTAATATGGTGTGTGTGTGTGTGTGTGTGTGTGTGTGTGTGTGTGTGAGAGAGAGAGAGAGAGAGAGAGAGAGAGAGAGAGAGAGAGAGAGAGAGACAGATACACACAGAAAAACAGACAGACAGTAAGACAGGCAGACAAACAGACATACAGACAGACAGACAGACAGACAGAGAGAGAGACAAGCAGACAGACAGACAGACCGGCACACAGACAAACAGGCACACAAACAAACAGGCACACAGGGTCAGTCAGGCACACAGATAGACACAGGCAGACAGGCACACAGATAGACAGGCATATCCACACAGACAGACGCATAGAAACACAAACAGACAGACTAAGAAACTAACATAAAAACATACTAAAGGAAAGAGAATAGGAAGAAAAAGTGTGCAAATCACCTTCCTGCATGATGTATTAACTGACTAATGCGTGTGTTTAGGCTTTTTTCCCTCCCTCTCAGCGTCCACATAATTACCGCCGCCGCCAACACCTGCCCTCATCACGCCATGTCCAGACTCACCTGTGACCCGCCTGCCGTGCCCACCTACACCCTGCCTCTGCCCATGCCCGAGTCCCTAACCCATGCTCTTGTGCCTGGCTGCCCCTCTTGCTCATACGGGCCTCAGTTTATACCCATGCACATGCTGTCTCGTATTTTGCTTCTATTAGTTTATGTTCCTATGGCCCATTCTTGTCATTATTCTCATGGTCTCTTACTCTTACTTCCCTTTCTTTCAAAATCTCTCGGCCTAAGACCTCATTGTTCTTCAAAAGTATACATGTTATCATTTGCCCTCTTATCAGCCCATGTCCCTTTTCCGCATGTTGCCGAAGTTTATCTATTATGTACATAAGAACATAAGAACATAAGAACATAAGAACGCAGGAGTCTACAAGAGGCCGGTAGACCTGTACGAGGCAGCTCCTTTGACCCTAAGCTCCCGTGTATCTAACCCCACCTAATATCGCTGTCCATGAATTTATCTAGTCTATTTTTGAATGTGACAATTGTATTGGCACTCACCACATGACTGCTAAGCCTATTCCACTCATCCACCACCCTGTTAGTAAACCAATTTTTGCCTATGTCCCTGTTGAATCTGAATTTATCCAGTTTAAATCCGTTACTTCGTGTCCTACCCGGTTCTCTTACCAACAAAACCTTATGAATGTCTCCCTTATTAAAGCCCTTCATCCATTTATAAACCTCGATCATGTCTCCACGCACCCTTCGCCTTTCTAGAGAATGCAAGTTTAACTGTTTGAGTCTTTCCTCGTATGGCAAGTTTCTCAACCCCTGAATCATCTTAGTCATTCTCCTCTGCACCGATTCTAACATTTTGATATCCATTCTATAGTAAGGTACGTGTTAATTGCTCTATTGTTTCCTTTCCCCTACGATCTACACATTTCACCTTTATCGTTCCTTTAGCAGCACCTTCTCTCTCTTTATATCATCTTCTGTTCTTATTAGCCCATGTCCATTTTATGCATGTTGCCGAAGTTTATCTGCTATGTACGTGTTAATTGCTTTGTTGTTTCCTTTCCCCTACGATCTACATGTTTCACCCTTATCGTTCCTTTAGCAGCACCTTCTCTCTTTATATCATCTCTTCTTATCAGCCCATGTCCCCTTGCTGTATGTTTCAGTGGCTCATCGTATTATCATGTCCTCGACCTCTCTCACTCCCCTCAGTGGAAAAGCTAGGTCCTTGCTTCATCCGCATCATTGTTCTGCCCTCTCATCCGTCCTTTCATCAAGCCGTGCATAGCCTTCCCTAAACAAGCTCTTTTCCCTTTTACCTCGCAGCCTTTCCCTCCTCCCCTACACGTAACCTTCAGGCCGTCATAACCCTCCACAAACCCATGGCCTTTCACCGATAAATCACCCATGCACACACGCCAACGCTGCCCACACCCGCGTTTTTACATTCCCATGCTCTGCTATACACGCTTAATGCCATTTTGGTTATACTGTTAAAAAGGTTTGCTGTGTATTTGAGTTGTGTCGACAAGGACATTACAGATACATCGCCTTCTCTCTCTCTCTCTCTCTCTCTCTCTCTCTCTCTCTCTCTCTCTCTCTCTCGGCGGTATATACGTACACATGTGTGCTGCACCTGACCACTACGCAAAACAAATTGGCCGTCGCTGCGCCCCGCGATGAGCCGTCCCCCGCGGGCCGAGGTTTGTATGCAAAGACGGTCAGCGCGGCGGCGGGCGGCGGCACCAGGCAGAGGAGACGGGGTAGGGGGTGGGGGGTGGAGACAGCATCGGCCGGGAGGATCAGGATTGATAATGACATAAGATAGAGGCTGCAAAACCAACATGGCGCTCGTCGGCAATCCTCTAAATTGCCGACTCGAGGATCACCTAATTGGCGGGTTGGTTCCTTGCCCGCCCGGCCCGGAGGAAGCCCTAATAGCGGGTTGCGATGCTCACTTGATTGCCGGGGAGGTGCATCATGGGTAATATTACGCCGTGTGTAGACCCACCCGCCTCCCCTACTCTTTCTTCCTCCGCCCAAGCCTCCTCGCAGCGGTGTTGGAAGTGTTTCATTGTCTCACTTCGGTGCTGGACGCGTTCAGCCGCCGGGTGACTCACTGCCTCCCTCTCCTCCTGTCTGTCTGTCACTCCCTCCCGGCAGCCCCTCCGTCAGTCCCCCCTCCCTCAGTTCCTCAAGAGACTCAGTATAGGCGACGTGTCTCATCTGGTCGGGTTAGCTAACTTGCCAAGGCTCAACCATAGCCTATTCCTCGTCGTCGTCCTCCTCTTCCTCTTCTTCTTTCTTTCCTTTTCTTATGTTTCCTCCTCTTTCTTATTTTCCTCACTCTACTTTCTCATATTATTTTTCTTCTTTTTCATCTGTTTCCTCTTCCTCCTCCTCCCCCTCGTTCTCCTCCTCCTCCTCCTCCTCCTCCTCCTCCAATCATCCGCAACCAACAGTTCTCACTCACTTTATCTGGACGAGTCGCGCATCAAGGAAATGGTTATAGTTCTCAACGGCTCATTTGATGCTTCAGTTCCTTCTATTAATCAGATCCAACCGGAAATGTTTAAACGCATATTCTCTCTCTCTCTCTCTCTCTCTCTCTCTCTCTCTCTCTCTCTCTCTCTCTCTCTCTCTCTCTCTCTCTCTCTCTCTCTCTCTCTCTCTCTCTCTCACCTGGTCGTCATGGGCCGCGTCACCTGATCACTTAACGAGCCTCAACATTAGCATTTAACGGGGCAGGTTCGCCTCGCTCACCTGCCCCGCCTCGCCAGCCACGTGCCGCTCGCCTTATGCTTCTCATCCCTCATCATCCTCGTTGTCAGTTATTGCAGTTTATCGCCCTCGCTATCTCTTTCCTCTTGTACTCGTTATCGGACCCGTGGCGGCGTGTTCCTCCTCTCATGCGTGAGTTCCCTTCTCCGCTACCCTCGCATTGAGCTGTTATCGCGGCCTTATCAATCTGGTGTTCTTTCTCTCCCTCAGACATGAGTTCTTGGACTTATCTTCACGGTATCGTCTCTTACGTTATTCCCTCCTCCTCCTCCTTCTCCTCCGCTGTGTCCCTATACTCTTGAGTCTCTTTCTTTGTTTTGACGCTGAAGATTAAATCAGCTGTTCTTACATTTGTGGACGAGTGTGTTTTCTCACTGTCTTTTTTTTTCTGTCTCGTGTGTTCGTGTCCAGTTTGTTTGTCTTTTAGTGTTGTTTGTTGAGTCTTTCTTGCAACTACAGCCCTTTAAATTTCGCTTATAGTCTCCTTATGTTTTGTCACTAAAGCTGTATGTATTTTAATCATTTTCTCTTTTGCATTTTATTTTCTCTTCAGTTTTCCTCACTTTTCTACTTGTTGCTAAATAATGTCTTTGTATCTCCTTTGCACAGTTTTAGGAGTCCCCACCAAAGAAAAATAAAAAAAATAAAACATCGACCAACGCAAGAGCGATAGAAAAGAGAATGAACGAAGAGAAGAGAGAAGGCACCTTGCTAATTGTGTAAATGGCGCATATTTTTGTCAGTTTTCCCATTACATCGTGTTCTGGGGAAGGATTTACTTTCTGGCTGACTGTACCCTATGTTCCTGCCTTGAGCACGGGTTGGTCGGCGGACTGGTGGTGGTGGTGGTGGCGGTGGTATTGGTGGTGGTGGTGGTGGTGGTGGGAGGGGAGGGAGGGTCACGTGACTTCTCCTTTTTTCACCTGTTTAATGAGACACAGGTAAACTTTCCTACAAGTCTCATAGTACAGCTTATCATTTTACCCGGATGGAGAAAACTATGAGTACCTCACAGAATATTTAACTTTTCTTTCCTCTTGAATTTCTCTCACCCTTTTGCTTCTACGTGAGGGTTGCATTGACATAATTTCTTGTGCTTTCAATTTGTCTCTGGAAACATTTTGGGTCGTATTACAAGACATTTCGCCGGCCAAGCACACATATTTGACAAGGCTTTCGTAGGAGTTGTGGGTATTTCCAGGAGTAGTTTGATGACCCTGGTGGTAGTTTGACCCTTTTTCTGTACCGTGAACCTGAAGAAACACTCATTAGAACCCGATTGACCCCCTCTTTGACCTTTAGAAATAGCTGATGTGAGAAGCGAAAGTCTTATAATACCGACCTTTATATTCAGCTTTCTTCATTTGTTGTTATTTCTGCTATATCTTTTTTGTTGTTGTTGTTGTGCCTCCGATCTGCCTCCTTTGCTGTAAAATAATAATCTCTTTTGCTCTTTACAGTCCCGCCCTATTGTTGAACGCCGTTCCTACATAGCTATTGTCACTGTCTGCTCATTCACCTCATTTTTCTTCGGTACGTAATCCATTCCCGCAGAATCATCACTACATTGTTATGGTAAATTGTCATCAGCTTTATCTTTCCATGTAGGATATCATCTTCGTATGTTTTTTTGTGGATTAACTTTATTATATACTATTTCACTTTTTCTATTCCGTGACCTGTTTAACTCTCTCTCTCTCTCTCTCTCTCTCTCTCTCTCTCTCTCTCTCTCTCTCTCTCTCTCTCTCTCTCTCTCTCTCTCTCTCTCTCTCTCTCTCTCTCTCTCTCTCTCTCTCTCTCTCTCTCTCCTACCACCACCACCACCACCTTTCCTCCTCCTCCTCCTCCTCCTCCTTCGCCTTTGCTGTCCTTCGTCTTCCACCTTTGAGTAGATAGTTAGGTCTGCTGTTGTTTGTTCTTCCTTTGTGTCCTTTGTGTTCCTCCTCCTCCTCCTGCTCTACATAATTGAGCGTCATTATTTTCGCGTGATATCTTTTTAAACACTTCCCCAAATAATCACTCGCCGGATTACAAGCCGTCATTAGGGCCCCGCTGCGTCGGGACTGCGGGACTGGCGTGAAACGAGGCACCTGGCGGCGGAAATGGACAACAGCTGATGCAATGGTTGTCAACTTACGGCCGAGGAGCGGGAGGGATGGAGGACACGACGGATGGTAAGAACGAAGGAGGGAAGGAAAGAAGGGGAAAGAAGAGATTGGCGAGGAGGATAGTTGTGGTAAGAACGGAGAAGGAGGAGGAGGAGGAAGAGGAGGAGGAGGAGGAGGAAAGAAGGGGAAAGAAGAGGTTGGTGAAGAGGATAGTTATGGTAAGAACAGAGGAGAAGGAGGAAGAGGAGGAGAAGGAAGAGGAGAAGGAGGAGGAGGAGGAGAAGGAGGAGGGAAAAAGGGGAAAGAGGAGGTTGATGAGGAGGATGAAAAGTATAGTAGTGTAGAGTGGAATGGAGGAGAGGATGGATGGAATGACGTGACTTGGGGAGAGAGAGGAAAGGGAAAGAAGGGGATAGCGCAAAAGATGGATGACAGGAGAAAGGAATGAAAGATGATGGAGAGGGGAGAAGAGAGAAAATAGGAGGGGAGAGATTAGGAAAAGAAGAGGATGAAGCATGAGATGGGGAAAAGGAGAAAGGGATGGAAGATAATGTGAGGGGGGGGAGGGGAGAGTAGGAGGAGAGGAGAGACCAGGGAAAGAAGGAACCGGAAAAAAAAGATGGGAAAAAGAAGTAAGGAATGAAAAATTATGTGAGGAGTGGCGGGGCGGAGAGGTGGAGGGAAGAGGTGAGGGAGAGACGGGGATGAAGCAAGGGATGGAGAAAAGGAGGAAGGAATGGAAGGTGATGCAAAGGAGGGGGGGATGAGGGACAGGGAGTCTAGGAACCAGCCAAGTCACGATACCCTCCGTCTGTCTTCCCTCCTGTCATGTCTTGAAGCAGATTTATTTTCTCATAATGGATGGCTCACCCCGGCCCTGTTATTTGCAGGGAGGCAGGGCGGGAGGAGGGAGGCAAGAGGGAGGGGCTCAGCGACAGGTGAAGACGTTACGACTCCGTATTTACCCTTTTGATACATTTGTTTGTTATGAGCGTCGCGGCGCATCGGGGCGGGAAGTCGTGGCGGCTCGGGGCAGACACGACGGAGACTGTCTGGCGGGGGGAATGAAGGTGTTCCAAATGGTCCTTTAACCCTTAACGACCCTGCGCCGCTGTGTCGCTGACAAGCTGAAGTCACATGTTGTTAATGACACTACTACTACTGCTACGACTACTACTACTACTACTACTACTACTACGACGACGACGACGACGACGACGAGGACGACGACGACGACAACGACAACAATAGCGACGACAACGACGACGAGGACGACTTAAGGATTACCGCTGCTCTGTTCTGTAACATTGGTATCTTGATTAATTCCTTGTCTGTGCTCTTATTATTAATGCCTCCCATGACGGATGGCCGGAACGGCACAGCCGTGACAGGCGGCAGGTGAGCCTGGCCAGGAGGGGGCGGCCTCTATGTAAATTAGGCAGGTGTGTTCCGCGCAGGAGAGTCTCCCTTTGGCCGCCTCGCCTCGTCCCGCCGGCGGGCGTGAGCCGAGCGACAACCACCACCCACGGGAAAATTGCATCTTTAGATAATTACAGGTGAGAGCAGAGCGCGACCCGCACAGCACCTGAGGCGCGCCGCGCCGCGTGCATCACTCCGTCAGCGGCGGCGAGTGATTACCGCTCCGGCGAGTGTTTATCTTGCGTGCGTGAGCCTCCCCCCCTCACAGCGGCCACTTCCGCTCTCATTAAACGATATGATCTTGGTGGTTGCCGAGACGAGGGAGGAAGGTGTTGTGGGGTGATGAATGTGGGAGAGAGGTGTGAGAGAGAGGACGAGGGACGAAGGGCAGGTGAGGGACTGTCGTGAAGGATGCAAGAAGGAAAAGGGAGTGTTGGGGCGTCACGAGCAGGAAGGGAGCTGGGGAGGAGAGGAAGGAGGGAGGACGAGCCCGCTGGTTGACTCTATATATGACGGGACGGCGCCGCCTGTGCCGGGTACGTCCAGACATGCTAAGTGACGCTGACACCTCACGGGCTTGACGTTGATGAGGTCTGATGTGGAGAGGATCCGTGATGAACAAGATGTATTAAGGCAGATGACGGGAGGCTCCTGACACTGATGACGGCTTACTTTACTACCTCGGCACGGTTGGAAAATGAGAAAAACTTGAGTTGATCTTCTTGTGAAAAGGAACGTGAGAGGATAATTGAGGTAAATGATGGACATGTTCTTCAGTAAGTGAGACAACAAATGATTCAGTCTAGATGAGATGAGGGGAAATCAGGCAAATATTACATAGGGAGGCGAGAAAGAGTGCAAGCGATGTTATTAAGGAAGATTGGTGGTGATCAAATTATAGATGTAATAATGGAAGCAGAGATACACACAAAAAAGAGCGAGAAAGAGAAAGAGGAACAGACAGACAAAGAGAGAGACAAAAGGGGCGAGCTGGGAGAGAGAGAGGAAGAGGATGAGAGAAAAGAAGGGAAGGGAGGGACTGGTGCGAGCTGGAAAGGAAGTGAAGTGGAGAGAAAGGTGAGCAGAATCCTCCCTACTTCAGCAGCGGAAGGAAATGGGGTGGCAGAGGAAGTAGAAATAAAGACGGAGGACAAAAAAAGTGAGATGATGATGGACGGTGCGGTGGGAAGGGAAGGAAGGAGAGGGTTGAGGGAGACGGAAAAATGTAATGATAGAAAAAGTGAATTCCCACTGACTTTTGATCCAAGCACCAGTGTCACCTGACTCCCAGTAATTAGCGGTCCAGAGTGACAGGTAGGAAAGGTAGGGAGGGCCATGCTTCCGTACCCGTCCCCTTCCTGGTACACACACACACACACACACACACACACACACACACACACACACCACCGCTCTCTCTATGTCTATCTATCTATCTATCTATCTATCTATCTATATCTCCTCTATCTATCCATCCTCACACTCTTCCATCGCTGCCTCCATCACAATCACCACAGCACAATCCTAATGAGAGAGAACCTACCTACTACGTATCGTTCTAAATCCCCATCTTTTCCACGACTCTTAATGCTCCCACATCAGTCACCTCCACTCCCGAACGTGTCCCCTCCGTCACATTTCAGCCACTCCCATACTCATAACACCGCAGTCTATCATTTTCGCGACGAGACGCAGGAATATGTAAGAAAATAATACACAATAACGTCGTCGTAAGGAGAAAAAAATAAAAGGGAAACCAAACCTTGTATTCTCTCTCACTACCCCCATTTCAATACACTCAACAGAACGAGAAAATAAGTAAAAAAAAAATAGTATACAATAACGACGTCAGGAGAAGAAAATCAAGGGAAAACCAAACCTAGCATTTTATCTCACTCCCCCCTCCCCCCCCAACCACTCAACCATACCACAGCCCATCCCCCGCCACACGTGAAGGCAGTTCGTCGCCGCTGACACACGAGCATGGAGCAACGCAGGGACGCGGCCACGCCAGGCACGCCGCGCCTCCCGCCACCGGCCGATAGAGCAATTATGCTGTACATCCTGAGCCCTGTGCAGAAAAAAAGTTATCCAGCGATCAGCACGGAGATGATGCACCCCTCCCCCCCCTAGGGCCAGGCGGCGGCGGATAGTCCTGCGTGTGTGTGTGTGTGTGTGTGTGTGTGTGTACCTGAGGCCACCACCATTCACTTTTCGGGCTATTGCTCATATACGTGACTTTTTTTGTGTCACTTAAGTATCTGTGTACCCAAGGTGTACCTAACAACCCCTGGACCTATCGTTTTTTTTCCTTTATTACTTAACAACCTCTCTCTCTCTCTCTCTCTCTCTCTCTCTCTCTCTCTCTCTCTCTCTCTCTCTCTCTCTCTCTCTCTCTCTCTCTCTCTCTCTCTCTCTCTCTCTCTCTCTCTCTCTCTCCTTCCTCCTCTGTGTGGGATAAGGATGTATCATGTGTGGGTGTAGTGTGTTACAAGGACACACGTCTGCCTGTCTCGGTGTGTCTTCTTAAGTGCTTCTACATGTCAAGATGCAAATGGCTGTGTGAGTGAGCGTGTGTGTTCATGTGAGCGTTCATGCATGAGCGTGTGCTTGCGTGCATGTATGTGCATTTACATGCGTGCAGGGAGACCAGGAGACAGACAGACAGACAGACACGTTTCCGCTCCCATTCTCCTTTTTCTAAAGCTGAAGGTTTTTCCCACACGCTATTGGTGCAGTGACGCAGCGTTGCCGATCCTAACGAGGCACACGCAGCGTTGCCAACCTTGGGATGGCACACCCTCCAGGCAGCACCAACAATACACTGCACACTCAGGCGCTGGAAGGAGACCTTCAGGTGCTGGATACGCCACGAGGGTGATGAATACGCCAATGGTCTGATAAAAAAAATTACGATGACGACAATGATGATAATGGTGCAAAAAATTATACAACGACAACAACAGCAGCAACAACAACAATAACAACAAAAATAATGATAACAATAACAATAAAAATAATAATAATAATAATAATAATAATAATAATAATAATAATAATAATAATAATAATAATAATAATAATAATAATAATAATAATAATAATAATAATAATAATAATAATAATAATAATAATAATAATAATAATAATAATAATAATAATAATATAACAACATCGTCTACTACAACTAATGCCACTACTACTAAGATTTATAACAATTATGATAACAATAATAATCATTAAATAGTGCTTACAATACTTTCATCATGTTACTCTGTTTTCCGCAAAGACGCGCCGGGGAGTCAAAACGTCCACGTAATCAATCATTCTGTCAAGGGTACAAGGAAGCGAGTGGACGGAGAGAGGGAGGGACCTTCTCTAATACTTCAACCTTCTGTATCTTAGGGGCGGCGTCCTTTTCTGGCCCCTCTTACAACACGTATTAGAACCTGAGGGCACGTATTCTTCACTTCCATGGATCACAGATGATAAGGAGAAGCACAAGTACCTAATCTTTTTTTATCAGACCATAGTAAGTAGCGGGCTTTTTTCTTCATTACTGTTTTCTTTTTTTTACGCCCTTGAACTGTCTCCTCTGCTGTAAAAAAAAAAAAAAAGTAGAACACGAACAAGAACAAAGACATAAATAAGAACAGGAAGAACAAGAAAAAGGAATAAGAATACACTATTATTCACCTAAAAGAGAGAGAAGGAAAGAGAGAGAAAGGGTGTTGATAAGGGACAGTGGAGAAGCAACAGTGGAGGTGGTGGTGGAAGTGGACTGGGGACGAGTGAGGGGCGGGGTGCATGAGAGGCAGCGCTGAGGGACGCCCGCGGGAGGTGCTGACGGGGCTGTTGTCGTGTCGAGGGGAAGATTAATAAGAAAATTACGAGGATCATCATGAGATAATCGTTGCGTCATCCTCTCTCTCTCTCTCTCTCTCTCTCTCTCTCTCTCTCTCTCTCTCTCTCTCTCTCTCTCTCTCGTGGCTCTTTCTTCTTTTCTTGGTAATTCTTTGTGTTTATCCGTTTTCTTTTTTACATTTTCTTTCTCTATTTTGGAGTCAAGTCTTATTACTTCTTTACGAAACTTTTCTTACTTTCCGATAGACTCTCTCTCTCTCTCTCTCTCTCTCTCTCTCTCTCTCTCTCTCTCTCTCTCTCTCTCTCTCTCTCTCTCTCTCTCTCTCTCTCTCTCTCTCTCTCTCTCTCTCTCTCTCTCTCTCTCTCTCTCTCTCAAACATTTATATTCTGCCCTCCTCTTCTCCCCTCCTTCTCCCCCTCTTCAAGATTTCCCTCGTCATTCTCAATCTGCTCCACTAACATTATCAGCATCACCCGTAACCATTATCATCATCCCCAGCATCATTATCATTGCAGTTATTGTCTCCAGCATCCTCATCCCAGCCGGCGCAGCGAGTCAGGCGTCGTCAGCATAAACAAGAGTCGTCTAAATCACTGAGTCATGGCTCCCCGCGCCGTCAGACTGGCCCGGAGTCATCGGAAACACGCGATAATAAACACACAAAGATAACTCAGCGTACTTGTAAAATTCGACATCTATATTTTGAGCCTCTATTATTGATTCCTATGTTGCTTGCCGGAGAGTAAAAACCCGCGACAACAAGCACATGAAGGACCCAAAAGATCACCGCGCCGGGAAAAACAGCAGCGATTTCTACACTTTGTTGAGTCATGGCGGCTCGGGGCCACACGTATACAATATTCTTAGCGTCAAGCATGTTATTACGCTGCTTGATATACAGCTTGCCGAACCCGTAATAAACCAATGGGTGTAACCACAGCTTATGGGGCTACTCACCTCGGGGGAATGTCTGTGTCAACGGATCCATTACTTAGCGAGGGGCGGCGGGGAGGCGGGCTACTGGAAAGAAAGAAAAAAATATATATATACTTTTGTTTTTTATACATTTTTACATAATTTTAGTTCATATACATACACAGCATCCACCGTACACTTATGAGCCTGTGAGAGTTTGTAACAGACTGAAGTGTGAAAAAAAAAGGGCGACAGGAAGGCGGGCCACTGGAATGAAAGAAAAATATATACTCAAGTTTTTTTTTCTATAATTTTAGTTTAGAACATCCACAACATCCACCGTACACCTGCGAGCCTGTGAGGGTTTGTAACACAGATTGTAGTGGGAAAAAAAAAAGAGAGAAGGAAAACCACAAGATCATCGGGACTCCATAAGGTGGCGTGCTGCCGCCCTCACCTGCCGCCTCTTCCCCGCAGCGCCCAAAGTGCACCTGCCGCAAAGATTTAACTGTACGGCACCTCATATAAAAACAGGTGTTGCTCCTCACTATAAATCAAGAGGAATATTACGAAAATGTCTCTTTATTTAGAAATCCAATTACATATATCGTTTTTTTCATGACCATTCGTGTCCAAAAATATGCTTCGTCTAATCTTGTCTCTTACAGGTTATTTGTTCTTAGCAACACCAATGGAAAACTCCAACGTAGGCCTCGGTGAAGCCCAACACCAAATATCTCTTGTATAATTATTCATGTACTGTTTTGCAAGTGACGACTGACTAAACTCTTGCCGGACTGTGATAAGAACAGTAACGAGACGACCACTTCACTCCGTACCCGTTCCGTACATATTCATACAGCCAATGCATCACCTCAGTGCCGCTACGTCATCCATCATGCCGTCGCTTTACATTTATCAGCCTGTTATCGCCCATTACATCGCTTTATCTGCGTATCATTCCATTATCGGTCCTATTATCCTTTCATTCTGCATCGGCTGTTATCAGTAGCATCATATCTGTGCATCAGTCTGTTGCCAGTCACCTCCCCGCCACACCTGCATCAGTCTGTTGCCAGTCACATCCCCGCCACACCTGCATCAGTCTGTTGCCAGTCACATCCCCGCCACACCTGCATCAGTCTGTTGCCAGTCACATCCCCACCACACCTGCATCAGTCTACCCGAACATATATACATTACAAACACCGCCCGCCGCCCTCCCTCCCACCCCTCGCCCTTCCTCCCCTTCCCCAGGTAACACCAAGGGGAATCAGGGGAGGAAAGGGGAAGAAAGGGACCTCACAGGACCTCCCTAAGACGTAATTCCTGCGACACTGTGATAGCAACGCTGCCTCAGGGTGATTCAGGGTTACAAACGCCGACTTCGACTCCCCACACACCGCCCTAACCAAGCAGCCCGCAGCCCACACCCGCCCACTAGCTCACTCCACCCTCCTCCTCCTCCTCTTCCTCCTTCTCGCCATAATAAGCGATACATGTCTTATATATTCTGGCCAATTTTCCTTACAAGGCGGGAAATTCTGAACTTGTGAACTCTGCGGGTGTAAGGAGGGCGGTAAGGGCGGGATTGGTGTCTTAAGGGGAGGCTCGGCGGCCCTAGTAACAATGGTCCGGTGGCAGGATGATTACAATGATTATGGAGCCGGATTTATGTCGTGATGAGGGGTGAGGCGGCTCCGGCCCGCCCATAAATAAGGCATTGTGAGAGGCGACCTGGGTGACACAGTGGCCGGGGGATTCCAACCTGTGACATCCCCCCCCTTACTTACTGCCTGCTAGCCGCCACCACCCCACCCACTCCCTCTCCCTCTCCCTCTCCCTCTCTCTCTCTCTCTCTCTCTCTCTCTCTCTCTGCCGGTCTTCTCTGCTCATCATCCCTTTTATCCTCCGAAAAATAATCATCGGACGTTAATATATTTTCATCTTTTTAATAAGGGAATCATCTAACCTGACCCAACACACACACACACACACACACACACACACACACACACACACACACACACACACACACACACACACACACACACACACACACACACACAACCCATTGATAAATGTGTGTGTGTGTGTGTGTGTGTGTGTGTGTGTGTGTGTGTGTGTGTGTGTGTGTTATTTTCAGTGATTTAGAGACAAGACAAACCAATCATATCAAACACATCAGAACAGCAGAACCAAACAACAAAGGAAGAACGCATTATCATATCCCTTACTGTCCTTCTAACATATATAATCAGCGCCACCTCTCTTCTTCACCCCATACTTCTCCTTGTCCACACTCCCTCTACTCCCTCACTCTTACCTACTCCTCTCCCTCCCTTGCTGTCACCACTCCTGTTCTCCTGAAGCTCGTCCCTCTCTCTCTCTCCCTTCCTCCCTCCCTCCGTCCTTGCAGCAGCCCGGTGAGGGAGGCGCCGCAATTCTCCTCAAGACACACAAGGCTGCACAGGCCGGGAGGGTGTGTTCCATCCCGCCGCAGGTGTGTCCGCGTCCAGCCTCTGCCCTAACGAGGCTCCGAGTGGCCGAGTTCGGATTATCGAGACTCAGCCGTGTGGATACCTTGTTAGGCTGGTAAAATATGGCCGCAGTCACCATAATTCAGAGGTTCGACACCCAACACCGCTATGCCTCGCCGCCCGCAAGGCTCCCGCGGCCCGGAGACGCCAGGGAATGGTCGACCTTACGGCGGGCGGTGGCTCGGGTCTGTCTTGGGCCGCGCGATCTGCCCGGCTGTTAGGCTAAAGAGATCCAACCCGCTATTAAACGACTTTACACTATAATTACAACCCAGCCTTCCTGATCTTCCTACATACGTCAGCTCGCTTATAATATAGTGTTTCCCGAGCATGATGTATGCCGGGAGTGGCGGACGGGCGGGCGGCTCCGTGAAGGCTTCCCGCTGAGGCTTGCCAACAGACGTCACACAGAAAACGGAGTTACGGCCGCATATAGAAAATGGGGGTTGTAGCGGGGTTGGGCTGCTGATGATAGTCTTCTGCGAGATCTTATTTTGATAACGAGCAATGCATTATGGTCATGACTGGTATTACAGAGGTGTATTTGTGATTCTACAAGGATTATTCACCTAATCACAAGCCTCGGATGGTATTAACGCCATTGATGATCGTAAAGTATTCGGCAAAAATCCTATTGGCTCGTACGTAATGACCTGATGACGGTGATCAGCCTCTCGCTATTGGCTGCTAATCGATGTTTGTGGTCATTAGGGCCTCGCCAAGACGGCTGGCGCGACCATGATACCAGGCATTAGCGGCGCGGCGGCCACGGCGCTGAGAGACGTCACTCCATCACGCCGCCGCGGCCTGACGCCACATCATCACTCCGAGGACACACACACACACACACACACACACACACACACACACACACACACACACTGAAGAATGGGCGGGAGGCAAGGGGAGGAAGATGAAGAGAGAGAGGATGAGGAGGGGAGGAAGGGTTAAGGATGAAGGAACGAGGAAAAGGAAGAGGTGGCGGAGGAAGACAGGGGTAGATAAAGGCAGAGAATGAATGCAGAAGGAAGAGGAAGGAGAGGAGGGAGACGTTAAATGAAGGGAGTCTGGACGAAAAGTAAGGACACTAAGAATGAACGAAGGAAGAAGAGGAAGGAGTGGACCGGAATCAGGGAGGGAGACGCGAAGGTGGTCAAAGCAGCAGGTCTGTCCAGGTAGTTTGCGTCGGGATGCTGCAGCTAAACCACCGCTTGTGCTGCTTGGGCGAAACGGGTTCTCGACTGGCAGTGTTTAAAGAGGCGGAGACGGGAACCAGAGGAGGAAGGGGAAGTGGAGGAAGACTGGAAGGACAGGGGGAGGGAGGGGAGGTGAGTATGTGGGTAGGTGGACGTAAGGTGTGCAATCGGTGAGAGGCATAAAGGTTCTGATGCTGTTTGTGTTTGTATGATGATTCCAACAGGTGTATGCGTTGTTTGTTGTTTGTTGTGGTGCGATGTATGTGTGCTTGAGGGGTAGATGAGAGACGCAGAGTGAGAGTGGAGATGAGAAGAGGGTGAAGAGGAGGCATGAAAAATGAAAGGATTGTGAATGGGTTGAGGTTAGAGAGAGGAAGTGAGATGGCTTGGGAGGACTGATGAGGGTGGTAAGGGGGCGGCGCTCCCTCTCTACCTTAAACCTGTAATTAGACTTTCACCATACATCGCGTTCTACACCCAAACACTCCCCTTAACCACCCTCCTCCCTTCTCTCTCCTCCTTGCATGTCACTCCTCTCCCTTCCTCCTCGGGGTGTCTCTGCATGGGTGAGCCGCGCAGAGTTAAGGCGATCCTATCTTATCTGGATCTCTCTATCTCGCGTCCTCTTAATCCCCCGCCCGCATGCCTGGTTAATGGGGGCACGTTTGGTAGGGGACACTGAGCTATTACCGCACCGCCTACGCTCCCGCCGCCTCCCACGCCTCCGCTCGAATTGCACACACACACACACACACACACACACACACACACACACACACACACACACACACACACACACACACACACACACACACACGTGACTACGCCCACACAGTACAGCGCACACGCCCATTTTCCCTTTTATTTCCCGGGCATTATTCCTTTCCCAACGTATACACCCTCCTTTGAAGCACCCCCTCCCAAGCCACACTGTCGCCCACCTGCCCCCTGTACCCCCGCCACCCTCTTCCTCCTCCTCCTCCTCCTCCTCCTCTTCTATTCTTCGCAGTATTGCCATTCACGCTTTGCTCCCCGCCAGCCAGTGCCAGACGCCTGCTTTCCCGTGTCCCGCCGGAATGAAGACACAGTTCCCCGGTGTTTGTTCGGGCCGCCCTGCTGACTGGCTGGCTCTCTGTATCTCGACTTTGATCCACCAATGGCGACGTCGTTTCCCACACACCTGCCAATCAGGGTTGCGCTTAATGTCAACAAAACAGCTCGCCCAGGACTCATCTCCCTCCCTCGGGCTGGCCGGGGCGTCGTTGTTACAAATTTATGCGCAATATGTACCGTGCGGCGGAGGGCAATCTTGGCGGCGCGGCTGTGATTAGCAGTACGGATTAGGTGATTTAGGCGCTCGCTAATCATCACTTTAGAGACCTCGGCCCGGCATTAGTCACTGTGCGTCCCTGTGTTGCCTCTCTTTGTTGTGGTAGTACCCTCCATCCCCTCCTCTCCTCTCCTCTCTTTCTCTCCCTCCTACCCCACTGCATCCCCGGTCCTCTTCCTTCGTTCCTCCTTCCCTCGCCTCAACATCGCCACACATAACGAGTGCCCAAACACAGATACACACGCACACACACACACACACAAAACACACACACACACACACACACACACACACACACACACACACACACACACACACACACACAGGTAGCGTCATGCAAGCACTCCTACACCAGCCACTCTTCCACTTTCACCCCACTTCCTCCACCTCCACTATTATGTCTTGTGTATTCTACTTGCACCTCGTTCTCTTTCCGTCTCTCTCTCTCTCTCTCTCTCTCTCTCTCTCTCTCTCTCTCTCTCTCTCTCTCTCTCTCTCTCTCTCTCTCTCTCTCTCTCTCTCTCTCTCTCTCTCTCTCTCTCTCTCTCTCTCTCTCTCTCTCTCTCTCTCTCTCTCTCTCTCTCTCTCTCTCTTCTACCTACTACTTCCTATTACGCCCACCCACCCCCTTCTACCCCCACCCTCCCGTCCCCGTCCCCTTCCGCCACCACGCCCACACACACAACACACCTCTCATTATATACACAAACAGTCATTACCTCGCAACAATAGACTCGTTCCTATGACTGCCTATGTCTCAGGTGCGCTATATGGCTCACTGGGTAGCCCTTCATCCCTGGCCAACTCTTTCTTCTTTCCCTCTCTCTCTGTCTATCTATATCTATCTTTCTCTCTATCTATCTTGGGTACGGATCTTTGGGCTATTAATAGTATCGTGGCTAATACTTATTACTTCTGCTATTGTTCTTAAGCTTATTATTACCATTCCCAAAGAGCGTCATGTCTTATGGAACCGCTCCTGCTAATGAAATCGGACTGCAATCAACACAAGCTTTGCATTACCCAACTTAGACTTCAAATTGCATTATACTACCTTTGCTGAATACGCTTCAAGACTTTGTGATTAGAAGCAGTGTAGAGTCTTACGTGTTTTTTTATTTTTTATTCACAAGCAAAGAGAGTATGTTTAGCGTTCATTATTCTTCCGAAACCATCACAGTAGTACCGATGCCACAATCACCACCAGGCCCTATACCACATACCACATTCCACATACCACATCATAGATCTCAGCTACGTCATCTACAATTTGGGCCACCGCCACCACCAAGTCGGCCATACCACACCCACCTCTTTCGCCCTAACAGCCACACCAAGGCCTTGATACCCCAGCTGCCAGACCACACCATATCCACCACTACATTCCCTATTCACTCTACACCATTTACTCCACTGTAGATCCTATAGCCACACCACTCTCATCATCAGCCTTCCCTAACACTACAGCAACAACATTACCACACTTCAGAGCCACACCACCTCACACAAGCAGTCTATATATAGCCATACCATAACCGTTAAGCCATAGCCACGTCACACTATCTCTTTCCCTCGATACAGCCACATCATAACCATTATCAACCCATCTACACAGCCATATCACAGCCTTCAATAGCCCATGCACCGCCGCGCCACACTATAGCAGCCTTTCGATACAACCACATCATAACCATTACCAGCCCATATCCACACCACGCCACACCCATCACCACAGGCCCTCTACGCAGCCACACCATAGCCTTCATTAGCCCACCGCCTCGCCATTCTACATCACCACCATCACCACAATCACCACCCACACCACCACAACCACCACCACCCAGCGTCATCAGGCAGGAACGAGAAATTCGGGCGTAACATTCTCGGCCCCTCAGTCGCCATCTGCCACTAAACTGCTCTGCCACCGGACAATACTCAGGAATCTTTATGATGCCCCAACCTGCCCGCTCACCTCTACCCGGGCAATTAACCTGCGCTCGAGGGGTCATTATCTCCGGCCTGTCAAACACCTGGTGAGCCGAAAGCAAGCAATTTAATGGCACCAACAAACGAAGCTGGTGTTTTGACGCCGAATCACCCCTATAGCCTGGACTAACATCGCATGACCTCACCTTCCTTCCTGCACCCACCCGCCGCCCACCCGCCCACCCTCGCCCCCAGCCTCCTCCTCATCCGACGGGGGACTAAAGAGAGGACCCCGTTGTCCGAGTGCGCGACGGTGACTTGGGCCTCGACGCAACCCGGTCCGTTTTCATTCACGGGTTCCCACATTTTTGAGGCGACTGAGAATGTTCTTCGGAGGAGCTACACGGCGGAACGGAGCTGAAGTGGACCATTTCGTTTCAGGCGAGTTAGCGGGGTAATGTTGTCCGCGGGAGACAGACACGTGAGACGCCCGGGAATCGAAAACGTAAAACCAGAAAAGAGAAGATAAAAAAAAACGGCTACCTACACACGGAAGGACTTGCCGTGTCCCTGATTAAATATTACACTTTTAGGGCTTAATTGTTTTATTCCCATTGTATTTTATCAGGTCTTTTGTCCACCTGGCGAGGCTGAGACAGGTAGAAGGCCATTAGCAGGGAGAGGAGGGGGATGTCAGGGAGGGGATGCGAGGGGGGCGGCCACATGCTATCGGGCTTTGTGATGCAGATGTCGAGGCGGCGGAGTGACGGGCTGAGGGCGAGGCTGCTCTTCGTGTGACCAATCCTCGTGAGCGTCTTTTATTGTCAGTCTTATTTTTTATCTCCCTCTTTCTCCCTCATCGTGCCACCACCTGCTTTATCGCCCCTAGTTAAGGCAGGAGAAAGGTGTACATTGGCTGGCTTAATTACAGGTAACTTGGGGTAATTAATTAGAGATGCGACCACGAGCAGATTCTCTCTCTCTCTCTCTCTCTCTCTCTCTCTCTCTCTCTCTCTCTCTCTCTCTCTCTCTCTCTCTCTCTCTCTCTCTCTCTCTCTCTCTCTCTCTCTCTCTCTCTCTCTCTCTCTCTCTCTCTCTCTCTCTCTCTCTCTCTCTCTCTCTCTCTCTCTCTCTCTCTCTCTGTCTCTCAATCTATCTGTCTCTCAATCTATCTGTCTCTCAATCTATCTGTCTCTCAATTCATCTGTCTCTCAATCTATCTGTCTCTCAATCTATCTGTCTCTCAATTCATCTGTCTCTCAATCTATCTGTCTCTCAATCTATCTGTCTCTCAATTCATCTGTCTCTCAATTCATCTGTCTCTCAATCTATCTGTCTCTCAATCTATCTGTCTCTCAATTCATCTGTCTCTCAATCTATCTGTCTCTCAATCTATCTGTCTCTCAATTCATCTGTCTCTCAATCTATCTGTCTCTCAATCTATCTGTCTCTCAATTCATCTGTCTCTCAATCCATCTGTCTCTCAATCTATCTGTCTCTCAATTCATCTGTCTCTCAATCTATCTGTCTCTCAATCTATCTGTCTCTCAATCTATCTGTCTCTCAATTCATCTGTCTTTCAATCTATCTGTCTCTCAATTCATCTGTCTCTCAATCTATCTGTCTCTCAATCTTTCTGTCTCTCAATCTATCTGTCTTTCAATCTATCTGTCTCTCAATTCATCTGTCTCTCAATCTATCTGTCTCTCAATCTATCTGTTTCTCAATTCATCTGTCTCTCAATCTATCTGTCTCTCAGTATATCTGTCTTTCAATCTATCTGTCTCTCAATCTATCTGTCTCTCAATCTATCTGTCTCTCAATCTATCTGTCTCTCAATCTATCTGTCTTTCAATCTATCTGTCTCTCAATTCATCTGTCTCTCAATCTATCTGTCTCTCAATATATCTGTCTCAATCTATCTGTCTCTCAATTTATCTGTCAATCAATCTATCTGTCTCTCAATTCATCTGTCTCTCAATCTATCTGTCTCTCAATCTATCTGTCTCTCAATCTATCTGTCTCTCAATCTATCTGTCTCTCAATTTATCTGTCTTTCAATCTATCTGTCTCTCAATTTATCTGTCTTTCAATCTATCTGTCTCTCAATTTATCTATCTGTCTAACAATATATTTATCTGTATATCTATCTGTCTATCTATGTATCTATCTATATATCTATCTACGTGTGTGAGTAAGTGTGCATGTACATTTAACTGCTTGATAAAACATAACATCTCGGTGCTGCTTGGTTCACGTCCATCCCCAGGCGACTAGATACGGAAAATGACATCAATACACTGAGAAAGAAAGAAGCTGTTAAATGATTCCCAAGCCACAGGGAAACAGTAAATGATCAAGGACCACTGAAGAAAGGATAATCATTCAGAATAACGATGAATACAACGTTAATATAGTTTGAAGACATGCTGCTCCTGCTTATACGGTGGTTCCTCGATGGTGTAGTAATGTTAACAACGAGCCTAAGACAAAAGATAGTCAACTTGGCGTGTATGACCAGTGGCGGCGTGCAGTACCAACATAACAACATAGCAAACACCTGAAGGAACATGTGGGGCGCGCCAATCACCCACATGCACCACCACCTGACTCCACTACCACCACCACCACCACCTCATACACGCTCTCCACCTCCCACCCCTCCCACAACCACCACCATCATCACCACTTCAGACACACCCTTTCTCTCCACCCTAAAACCACAACCACCACATACACTGCCCCCCCACCCCTCCCATAACCCTTCCCCCTCCTCCCAATACAACCCCTACAGCGCCTCACCACACGCTTTCCACCTCCCACCCTTCTCACCACCACCACCACCACCACCATCACTTCAGACACACCCTCTCTCTCCACCCTAAAACCACCACCACCACCACCACCACCACCACCTCATACACACTTTCCACCTCCTTCCTTCATCACCACCACCACCAACACCACCACCATCACCACCTCAGACACACCCTCTTTCTCTTCATCCTAAAACCTCCACCACAACCACCATCTAGCACACAAGCTCTCCCCAACCCACTCCCCACAACCCTTCGGCCTCCTCACAACCCCTGCAGAGCCTTCTCCCGACCCGTAGCTCCTCCGCGGCACCCTCCGGCCCCGTCAGCCGCCTCTAATTAACCTGGTGAGAACAAAAGGTTTTACAGCCGCCATAGAGGTCCACCCTGCAATGATGCTCGACCCGCCGATCGCCACTATAAAACATTGTTCTCCCGCCCGACGTCCAGCCGCGGAGAGAAAAATAAAACAAAAAGTGCGCCCACCTAACCCTTCCCCACCTCTCCCTCCCTGCTGCCTCCGCCCTCCCGTGGCCTTCAATAACCTGTGTGGACGCTAATTAGAACAGGTAATTAGATGCAAGCAAGGCGAGTCCCCGAGAAGAAGCTTGTTTGATTTGCACCACGAAATCCCGCTTAGACTTTATTTTTCTTCTCCTCTCTTCTTCACCTTTCCTAGTCTCCGTATTTTTCCAGCGGCGAACTAAGGGACGTCCCGGTTAATGAAGTAATTAAGTGGCCGGCCGGACTCGCTTCCACAAAAGAGAGAAATAAATGTTTCGGTGAGTAGCTAGAGGGAAGAGTGAGGGAGGGGCCGTTAGGATGGGGGAGGGGTGGGGGAGAGGGGCTAGTGTAAGGGTTGAAGGGAGAAAAAGTAAAGGCTAAAAGAGGGGAAGGAAAAGCGGTTGAAGTCGATAGGCGTGAAGAGAGCGAGAAAAAGCGAGAAGGGGAAAGAAGATAACAAAAAGAACTGAGGGTAGAAAATTGTGAGGAATAAAAAGGAAAGAATGGGAGGAACGGGAAACATGAGGGAAGGGAAGTTAGAATTGCCGAGAACTGTTACAAAAATAAATATGACGATTAAAAGAGAGACGGGAATGAACGAAGCTGTTACGAAAATAAATATGATGATAAAAAAAAGACAAAGGAAAGAACGAAGCTGCAAATAGTGAGTCAAAAATTATACGTTAACAAAAAGTGAGTTGATGGCAAAGGAAAGTACACAAAGATCAATCGTTACAGACTGTGAAGACGTCCTAAAGAGCTCACGTGTCTTTAGAAGAATTTTAATTAGCCTGCTGATATACCTGTCTATCAAATGATCAATCAGTGAATTATTTAATCTCTCTCTCTCTCTCTCTCTCTCTCTCTCTCTCTCTCTCTCTCTCTCTCTCTCTCTCTCTCTCTCTCTCTCTCTCTCTCTCTCTCTCTCTCTCTCTCTCTCTCTCTCTCTCTCTCTCTCTCTCTTTTACACACACACACACATAAGCTTAAATGTAACTAACAAATTAACACCATTACTCAAAGGAAACTAATAAAAATGTCACACAATGGTTCAGCAAATAATGAAAATACAAGAAGCAGAAAAAATATGTATGAAAGGGTGGAGGGAGGGGTTGGGGAGAACCTTCTCTTTCCCTTCCTCCCTCCCTCCTTCCCTCCCTTTCTCCCTTCTCCCTCCCTCTCTCCCATGGCACAGTTTAGGAAGGGTCAGGACTCAGCATTACCGTTCTGCCCCATTTAGCTGATACCATTTCACCTAAAGAGGGGAGACGGGAGAGCAAGAGGAGGGGAGGGGGCGGGGCAGAATAAAGACGAAAGCAACGAATTAGAAAAACACGATATGGAAAAAATCTCTCTCTCTCTCTCTCTCTCTCTCTCTCTCTCTCTCTCTCTCTCTCTCTCTCTCTCTCTCTCTCTCTCTCTCTCTCTCTCTCTCTCTCTCTCTCTCTCTCTCTCTCTCTCTCTCTCTCTCTCTCTCTCTCTCTCTCTATATATATATATATATATATATATATACATATATATACATATATATATGTATATATATATATATATATATATATATATAGATATATATATTTTTTCTCTCTTTTGTCTTTCTCCCTCCTACTCTCTATCTATCTATCTATCTATCTATCTATCTATTTATCTATCTATCTATATATCTATCTATATTTTCTCTCTCGTGCCCCCCTGTTAAACGCGTTGCATCGCTCACCCAGCATAACCCCAGGGACATAACAAAAAAACAGGGAAAAAATAGCTCTTTAATAAACAATAAATGAATGAATAATAAATAATAAATAAACAACAGATAACTAATAAAAATCTTGTTAACCTGTTGCAACACATGAACACTAAACACACAGTTCAACACACGCATGAATGTCTTAACCAAAGCAAAACAAACACAACACAGACTCGTCATCCTGCCTCAGCTTCATGAACCCTTGGAGACATTGCAGAACCTAACGCAAGTCCTTGGACCCGACGCAGCTCCTTGGACCTCTCAAAGTCCCATAAGACAGTCCAGTCCCCTGGCCCCGACACGGAGGGGACTGAGGATTAGGATCATTTTTCCGCTAATCGCCCGGGACCTCCACTCCGCCACAAGGCAAACACGGCAGCCGCGTCGTGCTTCCCCGCCGCAGCCGATGATAGCTGTTGGTCCGCCTACCGGCCCGCCACCAAGTCAGTTAGAAAAGTTTAAGCCCGTCATTGCGCCACATATTTTACCACTAATTAGTCAATAAGTTAGATGCTCCGTACATATATACGCAACATTTCACTGTTCCATCACGGCAGTGTTCCCCCGAGGCCTCGTAACCCTGCATGCTGCGGCCGCCTTCCCCGCCTCGCGACATCAGCCTTGCACGACCACGTACACCTTCCTACGGCCCCACGCGCCTCGCTTTGACAGGAATCACGTCGCTCGGCAAGAACACGCCCCTCAGCCACGGACGACACCCTTCCCAGCCCATCCTATCCCTCTTCTTTGGTAATTAGCTCAGTGAACTATTGTCATACTCTCAAAATCGCAGCCATCGCCTTGGGATGGTCCATAAATTTCTCACTCATTCCATTTATCGCTTATGGTATATCTCCCACCTGCCACACCCTTTCCGTGTAAGATCATTAACCTGTGCACTCATTATCCCTGGAGGCTCTCCCGGCGAGGGCGAGTCTGGTCCCCACGCCGCCGCCCTCCTCCCCCGCGCCCCGAGGCTCGTGTCCCAGTACTGAATGCCAGCTGTAATTGGACAGTTTTATAGCTGTGCCACGCACGCCCGACCACCTTACACCGCTGCAGGAACCTACTCTTAATCACCTCACAACCCTCTCAAATATGAATAAACTTTAATATATATATATATATATATATATATATATATATATATATATATATATATATATATATATATATATATATATATATATATATATATTGTGTGTGTGTGTGTGTGTGTGTGTGTGTGTGAGTGAACAGTCCAATGAAGCCATGTTTGGGGTGACCGCATTTTACACTCCGCCGCAGCCGCCTCGTGCACCAAGACAAACAACCAAGCACTTCACCGCGGCGCCTCGCCGACGCTGAACAGTTCCCTGCGTCATGCCCTCAGCCCCAGTCCGCCTCACCACCACGGGCCAGCCTGGGCCTGGCCGGGGAGGCGCGCCCCGCCCCACGCACGGGGAGCAGCCAGGCGTAATACATACATGATGGGAAATTGATTATCGTGGGTCGGGCGATAGATCAGTCGTGTTTGTCATTAAGGGGAGGCCGGCCGTCGGAGGGCCCTGGGAAAGTGAGTGTTAGCCCCGTGGTGGCTTAACAGCGAGGAATTATGGCGAGGGGGAGGAGGAGCGACCCACACAATCAATTATAAACACTTAGGAGTTCCCAGCACTGGTACACGAGAGGGTGGTGTCGCGTCGGGCGGCAGGAAAGGCGGATGGCAGTGCTGGAGAATAGCGCGATGGGCAGTGATGGCGGCGATGAGGAAATTAACGATTGTAATATACCATTAGAAAGGGAGGGAGGACAATCAGGGAAAGAATTAAATGGACCCGGTAATTTAAATATCTCTAAATGTGTGTGTGTGTGTGTGTGTGTGTGTGTGTGTGTGTGTGTGTGTGTGTGTGTGTGTGTGTGTGTGTGTGTGTGTGTCTGTGTGTGCGTAATAGAATGTTCCTTCAATGTAAATATTCATAATGAGATAAGATACATGCACACACCCAGCCCATATAGACACGAGGAAACAAGATAAAGTCCTGAGGAAAGAAAGGCCAAATATTGTTCCGTCCTTCCCGCGTCGTTGTAAGCCGAGAAAATAGTGTATCCCTTTATTACCTTTCATCTTCCTCCTCACGCTAATCAGTCAAGCCGCCTACCTGTAAACCTGTCCCCTTACCTGAGACACTGACCCCCGTGGGAAGATTCCTTTCTCTCTCTCTCTCTCTCTCTCTCTCTCTCTCTCTCTCTCTCTCTCTCTCTCTCTCTCTCTCTCTCTCTCTCTCTCTCTCTCTCTCTCTCTCTCTCTCTCTCTCTCTCTCTCTCTCTCTCTCTCTCTCTCTCTCTCTCTCTCTCCTCCCTTTCCCTTTCCCTTTCCCTCTCCCTCTCCCTTTTCTCCCTTTCCTTCTCCCTTTTCTCCCTTTCCTTCTCCCTCTCCTCCCTTTCCCTCTCCCTCTCCTCCCTTTCCCTCTCCCTCTCCTTCTCTCGTCATCGCTCCCTTCACCGTGTGTTCTTTCCCTCTTCCTGAATTCTCGTTACCTGCCCTCACATTCTCTCTTTCTCTCCCTCTCTCTCTCTCCCCGCCCACATCCAGGCAATCATCGCCACCGTATCATTACCTCTGTTTACCCTCTGCGTCGCGGGAGGGCGGCAGCAGCGGCAGTGTGACGGTGACACTCGGTAATCACGCGCAGTAATAACTAGTCGCCGGTGGGAGTGATTTCGGTGATTAGCGAGTCGCCTGTGAGAACCGATCCATCAAGGTGTTATCGGCAGGTGAGGGGGAATGAGGGAGGGGGGAGGGGAGAGGTCTTGTGTTCGTATACAATGGATGAGCCGAGGGAAGAAAAGAAAGCATGCATGTATACACAGAAGAACTTTGAGAGAAAATTGGCGAGACGTAACAATAGAGACATCTGTACACACACACACACACACACACACACACACACACACACACACACACACACACACACACACACACACACACACACACACACACACACACACGTGCACATGAGGGCTCTGGATTGTTTGAGAAAAATGGTGTGTGTGTGTGTGTGTGTGTGTGTGTGTGTGTGTGAGAGAGAGAGAGAGAGAGAGAGAGATACATAGACAGACAGAGACAGAAACAAAGACAGGGAGCGAGAGAGAGATCCATCAAGACGAACACTACCTGCATGACCAATGGATTAGCGGCACAAACAATAGAAACAAATCAGGACAAGGAACCAAGAAACTAAACATAACACACCACACACTGAATGATTGACGGAACCAGCCCTGAAGCACCCCCGGCCAGCCAGCCACTCACTCAGCCACTCAGCCACTCAGCCAAACAACCAATATGCCACGTGGCGCTGGGCTGCCGTCATAATTTATTTCTGAAAACGGAACATAATCAGACAGTCTCATCGCACCTGCCTCCACCTGGTGCCTTCCCCCACCTGATGCCGCGTACATTAACAACGACGTATATGTTTTCTTTAGCTTCATCCTCATCAGGGTCATGCAAGCGAAAAGAGAAGTGAGGATTACCTGACGTACACGGCTTAACCAGGTGTGTGTGTGTGTGTGTGTGTGTGTGTGTGTGTGTGTGTGTGTGTGTGTGTGTGTGTGTGTGTGTGTGTGTGTGTGTTAAAGGGGAGGGGGAGGATGTGGGAGACGAAATGGTAAATGTTAATTAATGCAATGGATGCAAGTTTACGGGAGATGAGAAAGTCAACATTGAATAAGTAATGTTTTGGACCGTTTCTCATCATCCGCGGTGCTCGTTGTGGCGCTGCAAGAACGGTGCATGTGTGTGTGTGTGTGTGTGTGTGTGTGTGTGTGTGTGTGTGTGTGTGTGTGTGTGTCCGGCGTCCTGTGTCCTCTCTCTCTCTCTCTCTCTCTCTCTCTCTCTCTCTCTCTCTCTCTCTCTCTCTCTCTCTCTCTCTCTCTCTCTCTCTCTCTCTCTCTCTCTCTCTCTCTCTCTCTCTCTCTCTCTCTCTCTCTCTCTCTGTTTATTTGATTTATTTTAGCTCTTTGTTTGGCCGGTTGTGAGGTTGATTATTTATATGCACGGTGTTCAGCTTTTAATGTTATGAATTTAGGCTCTTTCATGGTTGCAACTACTACTATCGTTACTACTACTGCTACTACTGCTACTGCTACTACTATTATTACTACTACTACCACCACCACTTGCAGAATCCCCACCACCATCACCACAACAACAACAACAGCAATAACAACTACAGACACGAAAACAAAGATAAGAACATAAGAATACATTACATTACGTAAGGAGTCTGCAAGAGGCCGGTTGGCCTATACAAGGCAGCTCCTGTACACTCAACCCCACCTTACCTCACCATCCATGGCTTTATCTAACCTCTTCTTGAATGTATCTATGGTATTGGCACCCACAACACGGCTCCCAAGCCTGTTCCATTCGTCCACCACTCTACTGGTGAACCAATTCTTGCCTATGTCTTTGTTGAATCTGAATTTGTCTAACTGAAAACCATTGCCACGCGTCCTACCTAGCTCTTTCACTCTCAAAATTTTATTGACATCCCCTTTATTAAATCCCTTCATCCATTTATAAACTTCGATCAAGTCTCCTCGCAACCTTTGCCTTTCTAGAGAGTGTAGATTTAACTGCTTCAGCCTGTCTTCATAAGGCAAGTTTCTCACCCCCTGAATCATCTTTGTCATCCTCCTCTGTACAGATTCTAACATCTTGATATCCATTCTATAATAGGGGGACCAGAACTGAACTGCATAATCGAGATGAGGTCTAACTAGTGCTAAGTAAAGTTTGAGGATAACTTCAGCGCTCCTATTGCTCACGCTCCTTGAGATGAAACCTAGTACTCTGTTTGCACGATTTTTAGCCTGAATGCATTGAGCCCTAGGACGGAGGTCAGCGCTCACTAGGACTCCTAAGTCTCTCTCACGCCCAGACCTGCTAAGAGGAGTGTCATTTAAGGAGTAATTGTGTGAGGGGTTATTCCTACCTACTCTCAAAATGCTACACTTCCCGACATTGAATTCCATCTGCCACTTCCCCGCCCAATCATATAGTCTGTCAGGCTCATCCAGGAGAACGGTAGCGTCGCTGTCTGATTGGATTACTCTACCGATCTTGGTATCATCTGCGAACTTACTGACATCGCTACTAATTCCTGTGTCCAAGTCATTGATGTAAATAATAAAAAGCAGAGGACCCAGCACCGACCCCTGTGGGACTCCACTCGCAACACTGCCCCATTCAGATTTCCTACCATTGATTTGCACTCTCTGCTTCCTACCACTAAGCCACACCCTGATCCAGTTCAAAACTTTCCCATCTACGCCGTGAGCCTGTAATTTTAGTAATAGCCGGTGATGAGGGACTTTGTCGAACGCTTCACTGAAATCTAGATATAATATGTCATAGTTTTCATCTCTGTCAACCGCCTCGATTACTTTAGTGTAGAAGGACAACAGGTTAGTAAGGCAAGACCTACCCTTTGTGAACCCATGTTGTGAGTCATGAATTAAATTATACTTTTCTAGATGGTCCCGAATGCTCCGGGCTACAATTGACTCCAACATCTTTCCTACAACTGATGTTAAGCTAATTGGGCGATAGTTTGAGGTGGCTGACTTGTCTCCCTTTTTGAAAATCGGCGTCACATTAGCTACTTTCCATTGATTGGGCACATACCCAGAATTTACCGACATCTTAAAGATATCGGCAAGAGGGCCACTAAGGACTTCCTTGCACTCTTTCAGAACCCTTGGGAATACTTCATCTGGGCCCGGCGATTTGTTTTTCTTCAACCTACCAATCTCATCCTGGACTACTTGCCTAGTGATGATCACATCCCTCAACTTGTCGTTCTCGTCACCCTCATATATCTGAACTCTCTCCGGAATGGTTGTTAGATTTTCCTGCGTGAAAACTGAGAGGAAATAGTCATTCATCATTTGACTCATACCTTCTCCATTCTCAACGAGCTCGCCCGTGTTTGTTGTCAACGGTTCAATTCTGTCCCTTGTTTTCGTCCTGTACAATTTGAAGAAGCCCTTGGGATCGCTCTTGCCCTCGTTGGCTACCCTAATCTCATAATTTCTTTTTGCTAGGCGGGTGTTCTTCTTCACCGACCTGGCTAGCTCAACATACCTACCCCTGAGGTGGATCTCTCCGTTCTTTATTTTCCTATAAATTCCTCTCTTCAAGCCTATTTCATGCTTGAGTCTGCGGGTCATCCATTTGGAGTCGTTATTTTCCTTCCTACGTGCTTGGTAAGGGATATGCTGTCTCTGACCCTCTGCAATTTCTCTAACTAAATTATTGTAGATCATTTCTACATGGTTCCCCTGTCTTTCCGGTTCCAGCCCTGAGATCTGGCCCTCATCCAGCCCTAAGGTTTCCCAATTTACCTCCTCAAGGTGTCTTCTGAGCCCCTCATAATCAGCTCTTCTAAAGTCGGGCACCAACACAGGGTTGAGTTCATGGGTCACCGCCCAGTCTAATTTAAACCTAATTTCCTTGTGATCACTGCCACCTAATTCTCCCCCAACATCTAGTTCGCTGACCATATATTCGGTGTTAGTTAAGACTAAGTCCAGAATGTTGTTACCCCTGGTGGGCTCTGTTACTGTCTGCTTGAGAAAATTATCTTGTATTACTTTCAGAAAATCCTCAGACTCTAGATCACCCACCACGCCTTCCCAATCTATATTCCTATAGTTAAAATCCCCCATTATGCAGACATTTTTGCTCCTGCTCGCCCTGCCTACCTCTTGTAGTAATATATCAGTGTCCTGTCTGCTGAGGTTGGGTGGCCTGTAAATAACCCCTAGAATTAGTTTGTCTTTCCCTTTGTGGACGTCCACCCAAACTGATTCTGAGTCGCCATTTGTTTGAATAGAGTTGTTAGCGGAACATTTAAGTGTGTCTTTAACATAAAGTGCCACCCCCCACCCCCTCCCCTTCTTCCCTTTCTATCTTTGTGAAACATCTGGTAACCATCTATTTCATACTCAGACATGAAGTTTTTGTTGGCAGTATCCACCCATGTTTCCGTGATAGCTATAATGTCGAATTTCTCGACACATGCTTTCCCCCTCAGTAGATCTATCTTGTTCCTGAGACAACGAAAAAAAAGACATTAGACGGTGATGATGATGATGATGACGACGACAACAATAACAATAAGGACGACAACAGCGACGTTAAAACTACTTACCACCACCACCACCCCTAACAACAACAACAACAACAACAACAACAACAACAACAACAGCGTGCATGAGTCGCCGCCCCTAGCCGCCGGAGTGTTCAATAATGGATGAGGTGGAGTCTCTAAAAAGCGTTCGCGACGGAATGACAAACCTGACCTCTGCCACGAGAAGCCACCCTTACGAAATGAGAAAACAGAGAGCGAGAGAGAGAGAGAGAGAGAGAGAGAGAAACATTGCATTCACCGGAGAGCGTCGGAGTGCAAGGTGAAAATTGTCTTGCATCGTTAAATCGTCGCCGTGGATAAATAAGGGAAGCGCTAACGACGAACATCCTCAAGTGTGCCTGTTGACGCCAGCGAGAAAGTAAGTAAATCAGGCAAACCAACAGATGCGGAGATAAGGGAAAAGAGGCTGAAGACGGGACGGCGCCGCGGGGGGAACGGCGGAACAAGTTGTCAAGCCACGTCGCCGAGGCAAATACGATCGATAGCTTCAAGAATAGGCTGACAAATGTATGGGTGCGAGGGGTGTGTGGCGGCGCGCGGCTGCCAAGTGCTGGCCCACACGTCCCCTCGCCGCGCCCTTGTTAGCTTGCTATTGGGGATGTGTGTTGCATATCTGCTTGCACCCACTACTACTCCTGCTGCTGCTATTGATGCGATTTCTATCTGGTGCTCCTGCTTCTGCTTCTGCTGCTACTGTGGATGTTGTTGTTGTTGTTGTTTTTAAGGGTTGTTATTTCTCCGTTTCGTCGTTGTTCTCCTCCTTTACCTCATCCTCCTCCTGTTATATATCCACTTCGTCTTCTCTCCTCCTCCTCCTCCTCCTCCTCCTTCTCCTTCTTTTCCTCCCATTACATGTTGTTGTTGTTGCTACTACTGGTCCTATTGTTGTTGTTGTTGTTGTTGTTGTTGTTGTTGTTGTTGTTGTTGTTGTTGTTGTTGTTGCTAGTGCCATTATTGTTGTTGTTGTTGCTACTACTGGTCCTATTGTTGTTGTTGTTGTTGTTGTTGTTGTTGTTGTTGTTGTTGTTGTTGTTGTTGTTGTTACTACTGCTGCTGCTACAATTGTTAAAGGTAATATGACGATGATGATAAATAACGTGACGATGATGGTGGTAATAATAGTAGTGGTAGTAGTAGACAAACAAACAAACAAACAAACAAGCAAAACAAAACAAAGGCTATACAAACAAACAAACAGGTAAAACAAACAACAAACAAACCAACAAATGCCACGCGGCACGACATTAATCTCCCTCTCCCCTTCTCCCTTCCCTTCCCTTCCCTTTTCCTCCCTTCCCCTCCCCTCCCCCCTTTATCTCCACGGCGTAAAATCACAACACACATAATAGACAAGTTATAAAACACGCCGAGAGAGAGAGAGAGAGAGAGAGAGAGAGAGAGAGAGAGGAAAATGGGAATGAAGGGAGATGGGGAGAAAGAGGAAGAAGGGAAGGGAATGCTGTGAGAGAGGGACAGGAGCGAAGGGGAGAAGGGAGAATGGGAGATGGGAGAGGGGAGAGAGGGAGGGTGGGAGAGGGGAGAGCCACGCACCATTTCCGCATTGCCGCCATAATATCCCTCCCCTCCCCTTTCCCCTCCCCCCTCCTCTCCCCACTCCCCCCCCCCCAAGTTTCCGTCCCACCCGCTGCTGTATCTATTTAAGTTTCCTGAAGTTAATCTCTCTCATAGTCTCTCTTCTTCTTCTTTTTCTTCTTCTTGTTCTTCTTTTTATTTATATTTATATTTTTATTTTTATTTTGCTTTTTCTTTTCTTTTTCTTTTTCTTTTTCTTTTTCTTCTTCTTCTTCTTTTTCTTCTTTTTCTTCTTCTTTTTATTATTATTATTATTATTATTATTATTATTATTATTATTATTTATTTTTTTTTTTTTTTGTATGTTCTTGTTCTCACTTCTCCGCACCACCTTTTTTTTCTCTCTCTCTCTTCTTCCCAATTTCCCAATAACACTCCTCCTTCCACGTCTTCATCAGTATTCCTAACAAGTCTCCTCCTGACAAATTCTCTCTCTCTCTCTCTCTCTCTCTCTCTCTCTCTCTCTCTCTCTCTCTCTCTCTCTCTCTCTCTCTCTCTCTCTCTCTCTCTCTCTCTCTCTCTCTCTCTCTCATCCACATAGGCCGCCACTTTTGCTCCTCTCTCTACAGCATCCCTCTCTCTCCCTCGCCGCTTTTCTCCGCCCCGCCAAGATGCTGAAGTGGTCTTGTACATAGAAATATTCATCCATTAATTCATCAGCACATAATCCGTCCTTCGCTGTATACATGATGAAGTGGTCGAGACGGGCTGACGGACGCGCGGACAGGGTGCTGACAGTGGGTGCGTCAGGGCAGTGAGATAGACGGATGGATGGACAGACAGACCAATGGGATGGCTGACTGACGGATTAACAGACTCACTGACTGACTAGACGACGACCAGACACACACACACACACACACACACACACACACACACACACACACACACACACACAGACATGCGTGTAGGAATGAATTAGCAAAAGAAATAAAAATGGAAAGAATATTGGTAAAGACAAAAAAAAAAGTTGAAAAAATGAAGTAGTAAAGAAGACAAACATAGGAGAAGATATATATTCCTTCCCTCCCTCTTTTTTTTCTCCCTCCCTCCCTCCTTCCCTCATTCTCTTTTTCCCTCCCTTCCTCCCTCCCTCCACTTTCTCTCTCACCCCAACTTACGCCTCCTCCCCAAAGCATGAGTAAAATAATGTGTGTTTCGTGTGTGTGTGTGTGTGTGTGTGTGTGTGTTCGGAATTACACAGGCGCCACACACATAACTTTGTCTTTTGTTGTTGCACTTGCACTGAATGTTTTATTGTTATTGTTGTTGTTGTGTTGTTGTTGTTGTTTTTGGTGGTAGTGGTGTTGGTGTTGGTGTTGTTGTTGGTGGTGATACTAATGCTGGTACTGATGCTGCTGATGGTGGTGGTGATGATGATGATGGTATTGTTGTATAGGGAGTGGTGATGATGATGATGATGAGATGACCTTCAGGATTGCCCCCTCCCCGCGCCCCCTTGTTCTCCTATCCCGACCCCGCCCCTATTCCTTATCCTTATCATTCTGCAATAACCTCCAACCTCCACCTTGCAGCCTACAAGAATCCCTGCAACCCCTTAAAGCCCCCGCAAGGATCTCAGCCCCCCAGTACCGCCCTAACTTTGCAGGCTCTTCACACCCCAGTAAGAAGCTAACACGCCCACACCTCAGTTACAGCCTCACCTCGTAACCTCATCACAGTCCCTATACCCCTAATGCCCTACCCACACCCCAGCAGGGAGATAATACCACCCCTACCCCTGCATCCTCTTCACACCCTGTCAAGATATCCCCCTTGCATCACACTGTTCCAAGCACCCCACACACACCCCAGCCCTACTCTTCTCCCACTGCCCCATTCTTCAGCCTCCACAGCCCATTCCCATCCCCCCACCTTTCCAGCCTACTCACACCCTAGCCTCATCTTACCCATCCCCCATGTAGCTTGCTAACACCCCAGCATCACACTCTCCTCTGTAGCCACCTCATACCCCAGCCTCATATTCTCCACACAGCCTCCACACTCCAATCTCACACATCCCCTCTCCAGCCTCCTCACACCCGAGATACATCATAAACCCTCCCTTCCGCCAGCACATTCTTCCTCTATATCCCCCCCCACCCCCCTCCCAGCCACCGCCCTTGGCCTCCTCCACACAGCGCGCGTCCTCAATGCTCATCACGACAGGAAAATTTCATGAGCGAGGAGTCAAGTTACTCACCCGGGCACAAAACGACACAACGGGGGACTGATTTATAGCACGGATCACCCTGCTCCCTCTCCCCATCACCCCTCTCCCCATCCACCACCTTCCCGGCTCCCTGCGTAGACTCATCTCGGCTCCCCACGTCTCTGCTTCCGTTCCCACTAAGAGGTCTTCCCCTTTATCCTCTCCCCTCGGCCTCCCCCTCGCGCGCCGGAATATAAACAGTGTCGCACAACCGTCCCTCAGGAGTTTCCCGCTCGCCGCCTGCAAGAGTCACAGGACGCGACCCAAAGTGCCTCACTCACGCCATAAATACATAAAAGATGCGCGTCGCTGGAAAGGAAGGGACGGAGGGAGGAGACAGGGAGAACGGGAGGGGAGAGAAAAAGTAGAAGAGAGCTGCGGCGCGGACATCCTGACGCGGCTGCCGGGAAGGAGAAGGAAGGGAGAGTGAAAATTAGTTTCCCGTCTGCCTTTTTCCAGCGTTCGTCCTTTCGCCTCCATTTCCCCCCCCCCCCTCTCTGTCTCTCTCTCTCTCGCTGGTGGAGGATCACGTGACCAAGCAATCAACATGGCGGTCCCGGAAGTAGCGTCAGTGGGGGAGCGCCGGCCGGGAAACAATAACAACGCCAAACCTGACAACTCTCTTTAAAAGTGCGCGCGCAGGCCGTCATCGCCGCCGCCGCCGCCGCCCTTCTGATGGATGGTTATAGACACGCCGATGGTTGCTGCTTCCCGTGGTGCATTAGAGATTAAAAGAGACCTAATGCATTTTTATCGCCTGATTATTGGGGTGTTCTGCTGCGGGGACCGAGGAGGAAGGAACGGGTCGCGCGGATGGACGGATGGATGGAGTGGGGTGGTGACCCGGGTGACTGGGAGGGTGTTGGGGGGTGAGGCTGTAGTGCTGGGTGAATGTCTGAAGGGTGTGAGGCTGTGTTGTTCGGTGACTGGAGATGCGTCCTTAGGTGAATGTCAAGGAGAAGGGGAAGGGGGAGGGGGAGGATGAGAAGCAAGCAGATAGTGTTTAGTAATAAGACACAATAATTGAGGATGGATGAATGAGGGTGGCTGGGAGACTAAGTGAAAGGGTGAAAAATAAGGGTTGGTTGGTTGGAGATTTGGGGAAAGAAGATCAACCATTGGGGAGTTAATAATGGGAGGAAAGAGGAAAAAGGAGCAATAAATGAGAGGAAAAAAAGATTGTGGAATTCTATTAATGAAGAAAACAATGATATGATGAGTGAACGCAGAAACAATGACAACAGAAAGGAGAGACAAAGTGAGACGTTCGTTCATCCATGTCGAAGAGAGACAGGAAAGACGAGGGGAAAAAGGACAAGGTAGTTAAGGGTTTTGAGGGGAGAGTGGAAAGGGGAGAGAAGAAATTAAGTGAGGACGAGTTAGGAGGGAAGCAAAGCCATTAGGGTAAGGTACTGAAGGGAGACACAGCATAGGGAAGAGAGCGGATTGAGGGGTTGGGGTGAGGGTGAGGGAGGAGAGGTTAGGGAAGGGATTGGAAGGGGTGATTCGTTGGGTGGTGAGGCGAGCTAGGGGACATGATTGGGGAGGAGGAGGAGGAGGAAGAGGAGGAGGAGGAAGAGGAGGTGACAGAGGTAAGGGAGGAAGAGGAGAAGGTCTTGTCACATACTCAGACTCTTGGCTCGAGATAAAGTGAGTCAGCGAGTGAGTGAGTTTGTGTTTATTCATGTGATGCATACCAAAATACTTCTCTCTCTCTCCCTCTCCCTCCCTCTCCCTCTCTCTCTCTCTCTCTCTCTCTCTCTCTCTCTCATCAACTATTATCCACCACTATCATCAACTCACACTCACATTCACTCTTATCTCACACGTAACTTCACCGCCAAGCTTCCAGTATGTCGGGGTTCGTGTATGCGCCGTGTGTTCAAGTTTAATGTATACGTCGTAAGTCTAAACGTAAGTACCCCGAAAACCAGTCCTGAGTGTCTGGGTGAGTGTTGGTCGGCTCGGTTCGGTTCGGTCAGTTCGGGGTCCTCGGTCAGCCTCTCAAAGTTATCCGCCGAACTCGTCTCCCCTGTACTGAGTAGCCCACGGCGACAGCACCATTGAGGCAACATAACACCGCTTCCCTCACACCACTATGGCACTATCACTATTACGAGGAAGTGGAGGAGGAGGAAGGGAGAGAGGGAGAGGAGTATAGGAGGACAACGTAACACCATCTCCCTCACACCACTATCACCATCAGAGGGATAAAAGGAGATGGTCGTAAAAGTGAACCTGTAATGTGTGTCCGTGAGAGAGAGAGAGAGAGAGAGAGAGAAAGGGGGGTAGGGTGAGGGGATAGTCCCGCTGACAAACGACGATCAGAACTCTGGGACAGCGAGTGACAAATTGTGTTGGGTCACGCGTCGCTACCCGAGCTGGAGGGAGAGAAAGGGAGGGAGGGAGAGACGGAGGGAGGGAGGAAGTGAGGGCGGGAGGGAACGTCAAGGATGCTGAGGGAAACGGAGAGGAGGAGGAAGAAGAGGAGGAGGAGAAGGAAGAAGAGGAGGAGGAGGAGGAACGGAGAAGTCAGCTATGAGGGAGAAGGAGGCGCCGAAGGACAAGAAAGAAGGAAACAGAGCTAGCCGGAGAGAGAGAGAGAGAGAGAGAGAGAGAGAGAATATGTGTCGCGTCAGGAGCCATAAATAAAACCAAGAATTGCGACGGAACATGACAATAAATATATAGGAAACGCTCTCTCTCTCTCTCTCTCTCTCTCTCTCTCTCTCTCTCTCTCTCTCTCTCTCTCTCTCTCTCTCTCAGCCCCCCCTTCCCCCCCCCCTGACACACGCTTTTTCCCCGAGTCGTCTCATTTGAAGGCCGTTTCTTAGTATCTTTCCATAAGCAATTAGTGGATCGTTAGGCGCTGGTGTGATGTGGTGAGCGCTGCGTACCGAGTGACAGGGACGGATGGGTGAGGGGGGAGTGAGGGAGGGAGTATAGAAAGAGGGTAGAGAGTGGGGATAGAGTGACGGTGGAGTGAGGGAGCGGAGCGAAGTGAGGGAGGGCAGTGGAGGCGGAGTAGGAGGAGAGAGAGTAACGTATAGGTGACATGGGAGTGAGGGAGAGAAGGGAAGTGGAGAAGAGGGGAGGTGGAGTAGGGAGAGAGAAGTGACGGATCGGTGACGGGGGGAGTGTGGGAGCGGAGTTGAGAGAGGAGAGGAGGGGAGTGAGGGAGAGGAGCAGAGGGGGAGTAGGAGGAGAGAGACACCAATATCCACTTGTGCTTGGATTGTCAGGCATCTCACAAGGCTTTCCGTCCTGTCCTTGGCATCGCTGACATCTCCCTTCCCCTCGCTGCGCCTTGTCTCATCTCCCTCGTCTACCTCCAAGGCCCCGTATTTTAAAACATCACCACCTCAATTCGGCTTTTTAAAACGCACCTCGTGGAAGTTGCTGGGCTTTTTCATGGTCTGTTTTGTGATCCCAGTGATAGTTGTACACGGCTTCTGCACCATGAACAAGGGAAGTCACTCATGAAAACCCCATTAATCTTTTCTGAGGCCTTAGGAAACAAACGTAGTGAAAAGACGTGTAAGTATATCGACATAATTCCCACCTCCTTCATACCTCACTAAAACGATGATTCCCACTTTCCTTATTCAGTATCCTCACCAAAGTTATAGTTATTCTCTCTCTCTCTCTCTCTCTCTCTCTCTCTCTCTCTCTCTCTCTCTCTCTCTCTCTCTCTCTCTCTCTCTCTCTCTCTCTCTCTCTCTCTCTCTCTCTCTCTCATCCATTTTCCTCATCTCATCTCATCTTTTTCAACCCTTCTAATTACCTCTCTCACATATTATATCGCATCCCCTTTCCCCCCCTCTCCCATGTATCACACTCCCATTGTTCTACCTCTCTTCCTTCCCTCCCCATGCCTCCATCACCTCCCATATCCTAACCACAACCTCCGCTTCCATTCACCTCCATACCCCCATTTATCTCTCATCCGTCTCCAGGCCTCTCATTCCCACACTCCCCTCCCGTACCTCACCCCTCAGCTGTCTACCTATGTATTCTTAACCACTCACAACACCCCCCTCATCTCCTTGATCATAGCTTTACCTGTACATGTAACTCCCTCACCCATCACCACTTCCTCATTCCCACACTATGTCATCCTCCCCCATCCTTCCCCCATCCTTGCCACCACCACAACCGCCTCCCCATCCTCACCACCCCAAGCTTTTACCACTCTACACCTCTCCCTACCTCGTAACCCTCAACTCTTCAACGTTAAGGTCCTCAACTCCATTCCCTCTCGCTTTCTCTCCTCATCCCCTCTGTTTCTCTTAGTGTAGGGATGCTGGGTGGCGCAGAGGCAGAGAAAGAGAGAGCCATGCTACACTTGTTCTTATAAATGGCTGTGTGAGTTTTTGAGCTTTGATATGGATGGCATTTTACAGGTGCAGCGCGTTCCTGTGTCATTATAAAAGGGGTTTGATGATGGTAATGTTAATGGTGAGTGCAATATTGTTTGGTTCATCTTCAGCCTTTGTTTCTTCCTCATCCTATACAGTTGCTCACCACTACTATTTTTTTTCTTTTATTCTCATTCATTCTTTTTCTCCTTTCATTCCTGCACTTTCTATATGTCTTTAGTATCAATCCCCTACTCATAAGATTCTCAATATAGCGGTTCTTTGTCTCTTCACTCTTAACCTCTCCCTTCCAAACCTTCCATCTCACCAGCCCTCCAAGCAACTAATAAACACGCAAAATAAGAAAGTTACCCATAAATCACTGACTACACGCATCATATATCGTGTGTGTGTGTGTGTGTGTGTGTGTGTGTGTGTGTGTGTGTGTGTGTGTGTGTGTGTATGTGTGTGTGTGTTAAGGTCCAGAGAAAGTAAGGGAACGGGGAAAGTGGGTGATGGGGAGGTTAAATGACAGGTGTGATGGGGAGCAGAGGGGGAGAGAGGGGCAATGATGGATGGAAGGGGAGAAGAGAGAGAGAGAGAGAGAGAGAGAGAGAGAGAGAGAGAGAGAGAGAGAGAGAGAGAGAGAGAGAATAAAATAAAAGAAACAATGAACAGACGAACGAACAGACATACAGATAGACAGACAGATTGACAGACAAAGACAAACACAAAGAAACAAAGCGAACTAACAGGTAATTCAACAAGTCAACAAGTCGTCACGTAATCTCACTAATGACCCTTAGACCTGAATGACGACTAATTAAGAGAAGCAAAATAGAAATAAAAAAAAGAGTGTGCCTGCCTCTCACCTGCCGAGCTCTTATTGCTTGTCACCAGGTAATACTTCTTAATGGGGGACTTGAATGGGAAAGGAAAATGGGGTGTTTGGGTGAAGAAAAACTTGAATGCTAAAGGGAAGGGGTTTGAGAGTAAGGTAAGGTATGGTATGGTATGGTATGGTAAGGTATGGTATGGTATGGTAATGTAAGATAAGGTAAGGTAAGGTAAGGTAAGGTTAGGTTAGGTTAGGGTAAGGTGAGGTGAGGTGAAGTGAGGTATGGCATGGTATTATATGGTATAGTAATGTAACGTAAAGTAAGGTAAGGTAAAATAAGGTAAGGTAAAGAAAGGTAAAATAGGGTAAGATAAGGTAAGGCAAAGTAAGGTAATGTAAGATAATGTAATATTAAGAACACAAGACACATAGGGCGGTGTTCATAAACGCTTCCATCTCACATCAACCATCTCCAAAATATCAAAAAGGAGATTAATAGGATTCTCATTGATATTTTTTCACATTAAATTTTATGGTACAGTAGCTTCGTCTTAAAATTACCCATGGAAACGTCCACAACTTCTACTAAAGTCTTTTCAAATGTGCGTGCTTGGGTTCGAAATGTTTTTTTTGTTTTTTTAAATATATGGCCTAAGGAATCTCTAAGAGCCTGGTCAACATACAAAAGGCAACTCCTAAATGTAGCTGGTGAGTAATGGGGCTAGACGGTGAAGGGATTGGGTGGTGAAGATGGTGGAGGATGGGGAGAATGAGTGGTGATGGGACTGAGTGGTGAGATGACTGGGTGATAAGGGGAGTGAGTGGTGAGGGGAATGGGTGGTAATGGAAGAGAGTGGCGATGGGAACGGGTGGTGAAGGGACTGGGTGATAAGGGGACCAGTTTGTGAAGATAGGATTGGGTGATGAAGCGAAAGGGTGGTGATAGGAGTAAGTGGTGAAGGGGGTGCGATGAGTGATGAAGAGAAAAGAAAGTAAGGAAAGGTACTCATTAGGCCTGATTAGGGGATGTCGGGGTATTGAGCACACACACACACACACACACACACACACACACACACACACACACACACACACACACACACACACACACACACACACACACACACACACACACACGCACAAGCACACACACACACACACACACAAGGGGCAGAAAGAGTTAGGAGGCGGCGGAAGGTCCAGTTCGAATCCAAATCAGAAAATTGTTGTTATTTAATTAGAGGAACGTTTATGTGGTGATTAAAAGTAATTATTGGCCCACGATGGTCTCGGCCTTGTAACTGCCAACATCACTGCCACTCCGAAAATTATAGACCTCTCTCTCTCTCTCTCTCTCTCTCTCTCTCTCTCTCTCTCTCTCTCTCTCTCTCTCTCTCTCTCTCTCTCTCTCTCTCTCTCTCTCTCTCTCTCTCTCTCTCTCTCTCTCTCTCTCTCTCTCTCTCTCTCACACACACACACACACACACACACACACACACACACAAGCACACGCACACACACACACCTACCAAACAACGACCGCTGCTTAGAGAAAGTCTGTAACTAACTTTTCTTAACATCATAAAACATTCCTTATAACTGTGTGTGTGTGTGTGTGTGTGTGTGTGTGTGTGTGTGTGTTGAGTCATCCACAACAGTGCCTCCAAACAGGTAAGGGCGCCACAGATACAGACAGACAGACACAAACACAGACACAGCCGCCCTTAACCTTCTCTCTCTCTCTCTCTCTCTCTCTCTCTCTCTCTCTCTCTCTCTCTCTCTCTCTCTCTCTCTCTCTCTCTTGTGTGTTTATCCCTCGCAGCGGCCGGAGAGGCGGGAGGGAAGGCGAGGAGGGAGGAGGCAGAGGCGGCATTAACAGCAACCTTAGCATTTAGCAAATTAAAATAGGAGGCGGCTGGCTATTTACTGCGCCTCAACCACAGCTCTCTGGCCCGCTCTTGACTAGCGAAGGCCTCACTTACGCCTGAGTTATTGAATCCTTAAGAAATAATTGTGAAGTTTCGAAATTAGTTTATCATCGTTGCTTGCCGTCCATCAGTAGAAGCATCGTGGCACTACGTATTTGTTTAACGCGGGAAATATCAAGGAGCAAAAAGGTATGGCTGAACACAAGCTGCTATTGATGAACGCTCGAAAAAGTTGACCATTACCAACACTTATCGCGAATTTCAAGAACAAAAGCAAACAAGTAAATAAAAACGGAGGAAAAAATGTGAGTTTTAACAAATTTTATCTCGAATTCCAGGAACGAACAAGTAAAGAAAAAATACGGAAACTAAAACCAGAGAAGAAAGTTAAGCATTACCAAACTACCTCAAATTATTGTATAAAAATTAAAACAAAAATGTGAACAATAAATTCGGTTAAATAAAGACAAAGGAGGAAAAAACTAGGTATCAAAAAATATCATGTCGAGTTTAAAGAACGAAAGCGAGTGAGTAAAGAAGCAAAAAAGGTGAATCAAGACAGAGGCGGAAAAAGCTGAGAATTACCAGAACTTATATCGACAATTTCCTCGCCTCAGAAGTGCACAGCTGAATTGAATAAGTAGGAGCGACGCCCTGCCAGTGTGTGTGTGTGTGTGTGTGTGTGTGTGTGTGTGTGTGTGTGTGTGTGTGTGTGTTAGGCTGGCAAGGATAGAACGAGCGACTTTTCTGCACGGGAACACAAAGTAATATACTGACTGTCTCAAGCGGAGGAGAGGAGAGAGAGAGGGAGGGAGGGACACAAACAAACAAACAGATAAACAAACAGACAAGCACACCACACAAGGACCACAGCGATTGCCCTATCTCCCCCCCCCCCCACACCCACACCCACACACACACACACACACTGACACACACACACACAAACGCACACAACAATAGAACCCAAACCAACCACCACCACCACCACCACCACCTCCCGAGCCAGCAGGAGCCACAGGTCGCGACGGAGGGATAACATAGAGCCGCCGTCGTCGCCCGGGCGTATCTACCGTCTGCAGGCTGTCACCGGCGGCCGTTATGGTGACACCGGCGGCAGATGAAGCAGATTAACAGGAGCTGGACGGCCGACATGAGAGCCTGATGATGGGGGTAGATCCAGAGTAGATAAGCGAGCAGTGAGGGATGGTGGCGGGATGGCATGACTTCGTGGGTGACGCTGGGTGATGTATGGGGCGCTCCGGGGCGGGTTGTTGTGGGCGACCAGACTGGGGTGGGTGTCGGGGATGGGAAGATACGTTTGGGGAGCAGTGAAGGGTATGTTGAGGCGGCGGATGTGGGGGAAGGGGAGATGGAGGGGGGCGGAGGTATGTGTTGGGAAAGAAAAATGGTAGGCTGGGTGTTCGGGGAGGGAAGATGGGCTGTGTTGAGGAGGAGAGGGGAGGCTGAGTGGTTGGGGAGGGGAGGAGAGGCTGGGTGTTGAGGAAGGGGAGGGGAGGCTGTGTTTGAGTAAAGGATAGAGGAGCTGAGTTAGGGAAGGGAAGGGGAAGAGAGGTTCGGTGCTAGGGAGGGGAAGGGATGCTGGGTGTTGGGAGAGGGGAAGGTTGTCTGGGTGTTGGGAGAGGGTAGGGGAGGCTCTATTTTGGGAAAGGGGAGTGGGGAGTATGTTGGGAAGGCAAGGACGAGAGAAGGTGCTGGAAAAGAGAGGTATCTTGGGTTAAGGGCAGGAGACTATGGCTATTTTTAGAAAAGAACGTGTCGCAGGAGAATATGCGATGTTGGGAGAGGGGGCAGAATGGGAGTGCTGGGGAGAGACGAGTGAGGGGAAGGGCTGAGGAAGGCATGAGGGAAGCTAATATGTGGTAGAAGAGAGAAGTCAGAGTTGTGTACGTCGGGGACCCAAGAATAAGTGTGTGAGCAAAGAAAGGCAAAATGATACATAAGTTAATATTAAATGGAAAATAAATGTCCGTTGTAGAGGAAAAGAATGTGATAGGGAAAGCAAGGTCGCGTGTTCTGTTGGAATGAAAGGTTAACAAGTTGGTAAGAGGGAATGACAGGTGTACTAAAGAGATTCACAGGTGAGTATAGGTAAGAAGAATGAAGGTGCGGAAGGGAAAGTTAGGTAAGGATGACTGAGATGAGGAGAAACAGACTGAAGAAAAAGTATATGATGGAAAGAAAGAGGAAGATGAGGAGGAAAAGAAAACTGAGACGAGGAGAAACGGACTGAAGGAGGAAGTATGTGATAGGAAGGAAGAGGAAGATGAGGAGGAAAAGAAGACTGAGACGAGGAGAAACGGACTGAAGGAAGAATAAACATGTGGTGGGGAGGAAGAGGAAGAGGAGGAGGAAGAAAGGAAGAGCTAGGAATGGTATGGAAAGAATGAACCTGATCGAGGGAGGGAGAAAGGGATACCATGGGAAAGAATTACGTAGGGGATAAGTGGAGGAGGAGGAGGAGGAGGACGAGGACGAGGACGAGGAGGCAAGTGTGTGCTAAGGAAGGAGGGGAGACTATAGAAGCGTAAAAGGTACACACGGTTGAAATAGTTACATAAGGCGTATAGCGACAAAAACGGCCCTAGAAGATATGGTCAGAGTGAGCGAGGAACGAGGCTACGGTGGGCTTGGGCAAACTTGAGGAGAATTAGGTGAGTTTGAGGAGGTGAGGGCTAATCAGGGACGCGGGATTTCTTGCAGGTATAAGGAGGGACAGGAAGGAAAAAAATAGGAAGGAAAGATGGAAGGAAGAGGACGAGGGAGGGAGGGTGCAATTGAGGGTTTGAGGGAGAAAGAAAAGAAGGAAAGTGGTAAGGAAGGAAAGGAGAAATAAAGGAAAGTATAAAGGAAGTAAAGAATAAAGACTGGAAGGATGGAAGAAAGAGAGAAAGAAAGAAGGAAAGGAAAGGGAAGGTAAAAAAAAAGGGAATAAAAAAAAAAAGGAAGGAAAGAAGGAAGAAACTAACGAAGGAATGAAGGAAGGAAGAAGATATAAAGGAAAGAATGAGGCAAAGGAGTAAGAAATAAAAGTAAGAAAAAAATAGGAAAGAGGGGAAGGAAGAATCAATTAGTGTAGAGAAGGTAAATAGAAGAAATAAAGAAAGGGAGGAAGGAAGAAGGAAGAAAGGAAGGTAGAAAACGAGGGCGATGTAGAGGATGAGGAGGAGGCAGACAGGCAGTGGGGCAAACCGATTTAATGCGGCGAGAGTCTACATGTGTACGTTATTTTACAGCCACGTGTGTGCGAGTATCGTTCCCGTGTGTACATCTAATTACAGGTGTCCACTCTTTACCTGCATTTTTTCATCCCAATCAGGTAAATTTCACTCGACGGACGGACGGTTCACAGCGCGCCGGCATCATTTTTGTTCCCTCTTTTTTCACCAGGCAAGCAAATTGAGGTAATTGATGTGGATAATAGCTTAATTTGTACGAAGAGGCGCCCTCCTCCCTCTTATCACAGGCCCTCCGCTCCTTCCTCCCTCCCTCCACTCCCGGCAGTTGATTCTAATAGCATTATTTTAACATTTACCTAATTTCCCTTCATTCTCTCCATCGCCTGCCGCTTCCTTCCCTCCCTCGCCTTCCCCTTGCAACGAAATCATGTCCTTCCCCTCGCCTCTGGAAAAACGCCATTCATTGTTTTACCTCTTCATTATTTCCTTTACTCTCGCATCGCCCTCCGCACAAGCCGTCCGCCTATACCCTCCCTTCCTTCCTCTCTCCCTTGCGGACCGGATCTTGTCATTTCCCCGCGTCGAGGGAGAGAGAGAGGGAAGCAGAGTCCGCCTCGCCTCCACGCAGCAGCCCTCGCGCCGCCGCCACTCTCGGGAGGAGCTGGGCCGGAGACTCTTGCTCAATCACCTCCGCTCGTGCACCTGCTTTGCTAACCACCGCGATGAAGAACGAGCCTTTCTTTTATCGGGAACTAGTAATTAACGAGAGTCGGCCCTATTTAGCCAGTAGTTAAGGGTAGTTAGCGATTGTTAGAGCTCCTTTAGCGGTCGTAAGCACAGGGCGTCGAGGTCATTATTATCAAGTATCATGAAATATTAACGCTGGCAGGTAACACATAAAGGGGCTCATTAGCTGGCGGCCGGCGCGCGGAGGGGAAGAGGTCGATTCCGGACGCGGCGCCTTGGTTCGATTCTCCCATGACCTGTAAGTGGTGGAAGTGGAGGATGAGGAGGAGGTGGAGGTGGTGGTGGTGGTTGTGGCCCTTCGTCAGCCCTTTGTCCGCGTCCACCCGAGCTTATGTGGCAGGTGCAAGCTCCACCGCGCCACACACACACACACACACACACACACACTTATGTTATACTATGCAACACCCGACCACATCACACATCGTCACTACACCTTGCCACACGTCATGCTAAATACACCACACCACATCAAGCCACTCCACATCTATCCACACCACACCAGACCACAACACACCACACCACACCACACCACACCACACCACACCAAAACACACCACACCAAATCATACTACACACACTGCATCAAACTATTCACTGCGCCAAACCACACTAGATATTTCCACGTCATGTAACATCACACACACACACACACACACACACACACACACACACACACACGTCCACATAAATGTTAGTAATGATTTTCTCCTCACAGCCTCACACGAACGATATTTACATGTTCAAACTTGACTCCAAAATATACAAACACTGAAATTTTACTGGAAGCACATATTTTATTGTGAGCGAAAAAACGCCTACATTATTTTCCCCTCTAAAAATAAAATACTGACATACCTGGCAATATCAAAGCACTTCTGAATGCCTTTTTAATTTTTTTGTAATATTTTTTTCTATGGGAGATTCCTCAATGCAGGAGAAATAAAAATGGAATCTATAACTATTGCTGCTCAAAATATCCAAGGCCTATTCCTGCAATGGTCCAAAACAAAGTATATGCAAGTATCTTCTCATTGTCCCGCTTGAGGTATATAAAGCTATGTAAGGGAGGTGAAGGATTAATGAAGGCAATACTGAGACTTAAAGAACGATGACGCAGCGCCAAGTCAACTCCTGCATTAAAACACCGGACGGAAGGAGGATAAGGAGCGTAAGCCTCGAACGCCTCGGTCATGAAAGAGAAGGAAAGTAGTCAGCAAGCCAGGCTCAGGAAATTCTGTGTGTGTGTGTGTGTGTGTGTGTGTGTGTGTGTGTGTGTGTGTGTGTGCATGAGGTATAGGGACAGACATAACACCAATCATCCCACTAGGCATATGCAAGTCATTTCTTTTTCCTTTTTTATTTTTTTTATTTTTTTTATTTAGTCTTTCCCGTGAGCTGCTGCAAAGTCAAGTCGTCCTGACGTACTCTTTCTAATTTTGACTTTTTTATGGATATCCTCTTCCTGATATTAATATGAAACTTTATTTTTACTCTCTCTCTCTCTCTCTCTCTCTCTCTCTCTCTCTCTCTCTCTCTCTCTCTCTCTCTCTCTCTCTCTCCTTCATTCACCCTCTCTCTCCCTCGTTCTCTTCCTCATTCTCCCTCATACTTTCTTTCCTTCTCACTCTCTCACTCATTCTCTCTCTCATGCTTCCTCTCCCTCATTCTCTCTCGCCCCTTCCCTCCCTCACCAGCACTCGTCCCTCAACACGCACACACACACTCCCTCCAGGCCTGCCTCCCGCGCCTTGGTGTTCCCGGCGTGTTTTGTCTCGGGATTGGCGAGCGTTCTCACCTCTTGTGTCGAGCGCGGCCCCTCATTGGTCGCCGCCGCCGGGAAGGTGGTAGATTTCACGCCCCCAAGTGAAGAATGCCGCACCTCATTTTTTCGGCTCCCTATCCGCTCTTTACTCGCCTTTCAAGCACCAAAAGCAGCAAATAATAAAATAAAGTTCTCGCGATATATTTTTTCAACGCATATGTCGGTCAGTATAAGGGAGGTGCACCGCCGACACTTGGAAATGCAATAAATAACAAATTGACACCTACGCTCTAGAGTCGATTAGCAGACACCTCCTCGACCAATGGGAGGGCGGCCTGGCCTTTCCCCAGGTGACACTGAGAGCCAATCAGAGGTGTGAAAAGTGACACCCACACCGTTCTAAGGTGGTCGAGGGGGACGGCAAGGTGCGATATAAAATGTCTGTAAGCCTCCCTCTCTCCCTCCACCCCTCCCTACTCTCTCTCTCTCTCTCTCTCTCTCTCTCTCTCTCTCTCTCTCTCTCTCTCTCTCTCTCTCTCTCTCTCGGCCCGAAGAGCGCAAGGCCACACAACAGACGGATGAGTGTTGGTTCATCTTTAACGTAGCGCCGTCGATCCGCCGTGACAGACGTCGTATCGAGGCAATGAACGGTTCGCCGTGGCCTTGGCTCTGCCCCCCTTCCCTCCGCCCCCCTTCCTTCCCCCCCAGCGACCCCCCTTTCCCCGCCGACGCCACCCCCTCGCTACATTTGCCACTAGAAACATCGAAGTCAAGAGATTTCACATTACGTTGCTCTCTCGAAGTGCCACACCCACTCTGACGGCCCCCCTGGCACTACTGACACACACACACACACACACACACACACACACACACACACACACACACACACACACACACAATTTTCTCTATGCTACACTTGTTATTGCAGTGGTATTCGGGAGGGGTGAGGGTGGAGGGGAGCTTTTATGCAAGAAAGGGAAACACTCATACGCGATCCCCCGCCCCACGTTGAGGTGAGTGACGTGAATGAAGAGCGTATAATCACAGGTGTGTCGGCGGAGGCAGGTGGCGGGAGCAGGGCGCCTTTGTTCGCCAGCGCTTCCGTCGGAGGCGTATGGGAGGCGGCGCGGTAGGACAGCTTTAAGGGAGAGCTGACCCCGTCTGGCCTCCCTTAACCTCCCTTCCCCGGCACCTGTGGCGTCAGCACACACACACACACACACACACACACACACACACACACACACTAACAAACATGTGTCTTGTTCAACGGTAAAGGTTTTTTATATAGTATCCAACAGAAAAGAGAGAGAGAGAGAGAGAGAGAGAGAGAGAGGTGTCTGTGTGTGTGTGTGTGTGTGTGTGTGTGTGTGTGTGTGTGTGTGTGTGTGATATTATGACTCCACCACCACCACCGATAACAAGAGCAACAACTGATAATGATAATGATAATAATAATAATAATAATAATAATAATAATAATAATAATAATAATAATAATAATAATAATAATAATAATAATAATAATATAATCGAAGACCAGCTTTGCCACGTAAGCTCGACTGGATGAGAGGGTAAAAGGCCTCATCAAACCCTAATCCCTCAGAGCCATGAAAGGGAAGGTCGCCCGGTGAAATGATCAACACAACACACCAATAAACAACACCGCTCAGCTTACCAAGGACACCAGTAAACCCAACGACCCACCGGATGCTTATAGTCATGCAGCGGCTCTCAGATAAAGAAGTATAGCCTTAGATCGGTCAACTCGTCCGATCTCTGGCATGTCTTGTTATTTTCCTTTTCTCACACGTTTCTTCACCCAATATCTCAGCCTCCATGTTCTATTCGTTTTCTTTCTCAGTCGTTCATCCTCTCAAGATTCTTTTTATCACACAAGCTCTACACTACTTCTCCGATGCACCCTCGATCTAGTAATGATGATGATGATACTGAGGAGGAGGAGGAGGTGAAGGAGAAGGGGATAGCGACTGAGGGAACAGGACTTGACAGGAGCAAGTCCCTCAGGAGCTCACATAACCCTGCATACGAGGAGAGTTAATAATTATACTACAGGTGTGCGAGGTTTTAGCAAAGTATTTACTCTACGTACGCGGCTCATTAGTCGTGGTGCAGTCCGCTTCCTGAACTCAGCTTCGAAGACAACGGTCTACACAACCCCTGTCTTGCCTACTCTTGAGAAAAGGAGTCCTGCAAAGACCCGCCCTTTCTCTAGCAACTCAGGTAACCACCCTCCTGCGTCCTCCCTTGGTATCCAGCCTTTCAGCAACTTGCCGCCAGTACCCAGACGCCCTTCCCCCGTATGCCTCAACGCCCCGCCAACTGGTCGCAAGGTATTAATAAAAGAAGCAAAAAACTCCAAGCCGCGACAGCCCCCGCTCGTCTCGCCCCGACCACCGGCGACTCCCCATTCCTCACGCCCCGCTGCCACGTCTCCCGCCGAGGGGGTGTTGTGGGGAGCGCTGCCACGTCTCGTCCCCTCCTCACCCCTACTAAGTGATGAGCGGGCGGCTGGGAGTCGGGCCGAAGCAGGGGAGGCACCGGGCCCCGCATATGGATGGAGTTAACAAGGCGTCCTGCCATGCCTCTTACACCCTCACGCGCCTGTCGATCACGTCACCTGCTCTTGAGGCACACCTGGCCCTCACCCAGCCGCTGGCACGTTAAGGTGACACGTCGGCGGTGCAGCATTATGTGTGTGAGAGGTTTTTCCCCTCCTGAGTACCCAGAGTTCGCCCCTCGAAGCTCTGCAACTTAATTAGAACCTTGCGTCCTCTTGAGGTGCCAGTAGCAAGACGTGACTCCAACCACCACCACCACCACCGCCACCACCACCACCACCGCCACCTCTCCCCAGCCGCATATTTCCGAACTGTACTTAAGCTCGGCACCGTATTAATATTAGCCAGTCACAAGCCGCTCTTATGCCCAATCCCAGGCAGGCGAATTGAAGACATTCCATAAATACTCCATCGCCACTCCCAAAGAAGGAAAAATTAATATTCACAAAGAGTTCGAAGACAATCCTCACGAGGCAACCAAACCAACGCTAAATTCCTCTCTTATCAGCGCCTGGTCCTCCGTGCTTTTATCCCGAACTAATGAATTTTCTTTTTTATATCCTTCCTCCTGCGTCCTCCGCCTCTTCCCTCGTTCTCTTCTCCTTGGTCCTCCTCTCCTCCCTGCGTCAGCCCGTCCGGGAGACCTCCATTAGCCTCCATAATACCTTCATCAATGCATATTAAGGTCGGCCCTGATTAGTAGCCCTCAGAGTCTCCGTTCAGAGCAGAGGGGAGGAGGAAGAGGACGAGGAAGAGAGGAAGCAGAGGAGGAAGACAGAGACAGAGAGAGGGACGGACAAGAGGAAAGGAGAGTTGTGGAGAATGAAGGACAGGAAGATTGGAACTGGCGCAGAGGAAAAGATGGAGGAGGAAAACGGGAACGAGAAAAAGGCAGAGGAAGGGGAGGCGGAGGAGTGAGAGGCGAAGGAGTGAGAGGAGGAAGAATGAGAGATGCCGGGCAGGAAATAGACCAGAAAAGGATGAGCAAATGAAAATTAAGGAGACCAAGACGGAGAATCTCATTAGTGGTTCGTGATCTATCTTGTCTCAGCTCCCTTCCTCTCCCCTCCCTCCTCCCTCCCTCCCTTGCTCACTCACCTGTCAACCACTCTTCTTTCCTCCTCCTCCCCTTCCTCCTCCCCCCTCCCCTCCTCCTCTCCCACTTCTCACTCACACTTCCCTGACTACGCCATTCCTTTGACATCTGTCGTTTCCAACATAATTTTCCTCAGGTATTTTTCCGTCTAGAGCTACCCACCCTCTCCCCCCTCCTCCTCTCCCTTCTTCTCCTTCCTTCCCCAGATGCCTCTCTACCCCCTCCCACTTCACTCCTCCTCTCCCCTTCTTTCCCTCCCTTTCCCGGCTGCCTCTCTACATGTGGGAATCAATGAATAGGTAGACTTGTTGAAAATGACTGACTAGTGAATGAATATATTGAAGTACATTATAATTCACGTTTCAGACATAGCTCTTTCCTACACCCCTCTTTCTCTCCTTCTCTCTCTTTTTTTTTCTCTTTTTCCCTCTTGTCAACTTCACACCAACCATCACTCTCTTCCTTCTTCCCTCTTCTTCCTTTCCTCTTCCTCCTTCTCTTCCCTTCCTGAACCCGTCTCTCTCTCCCTCTTCCTCCCTTCCTTCCTTCACCTCCGTCCCCAATGTCAGGTTCTTTTTCCTCCTTCCTTCCCTAACACCCTAATCCCGTCTCTTTCCCCTCTTCCCCTTCTTCCTCCTTCCCTTCCCTTTCTGAACTCACTCTCACTGTCTCCCTTCCTTCCTTCACCTCCGTCCCAAATGTTAGGTTCTTCTTCCTCCTTCCTTCCTTCACACCCTACTCCCCTCTTTCTCCTTCTTCCTTTCCCCTTCCTCCTTCCCTTCCCTTCCTGAACACATCTCTCCCTTTCTCTCCCTTCCTTTCTTTAACTACGTCTCCAATGTCAGATTCTTCTTCCTCCTTCCTTCCATAACACCCTAATCCCCTCTCCTCCTTCCTCTCTTCCCCTTCTTCCTCCTTCCCTTCCTGAACACATCTCTCCCTCTCTCTCCCTTCCTTTCTTTAACTACGTCTCCAATGTCAGATTCTTCTTCCTCCTTCCTTCCCTCACACCCTAATCCCCTCTCCTTCCCCTCTTCCCTTTCTTCCTCTTCTTCCTTCACTTCCCTTCCTTAAGACATCTCTCCCTCTGTCTCCCTTCCTTCTTTCCCCTCCATCCCTTATATCAGGTTCTTCTTCCTCCTTCCTTCCCTCGCACCCTAATCCCTTCTCTCTCCTACCCGCCCCCCTGTCAAAGTTTCCCTCCATCCCTGCTCACTTTTCCCTCCGCCTCTCCCTCACCCCGGAGCTGGAGGAGGAAAAAGCGCTCTAATTGCCTAAGAGTGTGTATAATTTCCTCTTCTGCCTTCAACATTGTCGCACGGAGGGAAAAACACTCACGAAGGAGGGAGGGGAGAGAGAGGGAAGAGAGAGAGAGAGAGAGAGAGAGAGAGATGAATAGTATAAGGAATTTAATCACTATATGTTATCTCTCTCTCTCTCTCTCTCTCTCTCTCTCTCTCTCTCTCTCTCTCTCTCTCTCTCTCTCTCTCTCTCTCTCTCTCTCTCTCTCTCACACACACACACACACACAAACACACAAAGTTCTTTCATACATTTTCCTTTCTTTCTCATTTTCTTTCTTTCTCTCTTTCTTACTCCCTCGTCCCTCCTCTCTCCAATCTCCTCCTCTCGTTTTTTTATTACCCTCCTCCTTGTTTCCTTCCTTCTTTATTCCTCTCCGTCTTGCGTTTCCACCTTCTTGCTCACTCTCCTTTTTCTCTTTCTTCCCTCCTCCTCCTCCTCCTCCTTCTCGTTTCCCCTTCCTCTTCCCACTCCTCCTCCTCTATTTCTCTTCTCCCTGCTTATTCTTCCTTCTCCGTGACCATGAACCCTGCAATTAGGTCCTTTTTTCCTCCTCCTCCTCCTCCTCCTCCTCCTCCTCCTCCTCCTACTCCTCTTCCTCCTCCTCTTCCTCCTCCTTCTTCGGTTTTTTACTTGAATTAACTTTAATCTGCAAATTTCATCACGTTGTGTTTGTTTATTATTTTTTTTACTCCTTTCTTAAATCGTGTTGACATTAAAGCTTATACATTCCAAGCGTCTTTTTAATATGGTATTCGATCCCTTATTAAAGGTTTCCGCGTATGTCATTTGTTTCCTTATTCTTTATTTCTTTTTGTTCGTGTATTTTCGTTTTTGCCAAGGTCTCTCGTCTCTCTCGTCTCTCGTCTCTCTCTCTCTCTCTCTCTCTCTCTCTCTCTCTCTCTCTCTCTCTCTCTCTCTCTCTCTCTCTCCTTTCCCCTTCGCTTCATCCCGCCACGCACGCACCTTTGCAGAGAAGAAAGAAAGAGAATAAATAGGAGGGAGAATAATAAAAGAGAATGTTAGAGAGGAGAGATGAGAGGATAGGAAACGGAGAGGAAGTGAGAACCAAGATTGAAAATAAAATGAGGATGAAAAGGAATGGAATAAACTGGTGAAGAGAAAAGAAGGAAAAGGGAACGAAAACTGGGAAAAAGATTATCAAGTGAGGAATAATAAAAAAAATATGAAACGTGAGAAATATATGAAATGGTGACGACAATGGAAAAGGAATTAGAGAAAACGAAAACTAGAAAGAATATTAACTGGTAGAGACAAAATGATAAAGGAGGAAAGAGAGGAAAACGAGACCCTGGAATTACATGAACGGGTGACGAGGAAGAAAATGGTAAAGGAAGAAAATATAAGGAAACGAAACCCTATTAATTAGTGAACTGGTGAAGACAAAATGATGAAAATGAATAAGAAGCAAACAAATATCTGGAAATTAAATTAAAAGGTGAGGAGTAAGAAAATGGTGAAACAGAAAGGAATTAGAAGAAAACGAAACCTGGAAAAACGTTGAAAAGTTGAAAGAAGAAAAAACTAAATGAGGAAAACTATTAAAAAGGCTGAACAGGTGAAAATAACCAATTAAGAAAGAGAGAAAGACAGAAAGAAACAAAGAAAGAAAAAAAGGAAGAAACAACATAATTAAAAAAAGAAGGGTGAGAAAGAAAGAAAAGTGACAGAACAGAACGAGCAGGAGACAACACAGAGCAAAAAAAAATGAACAGTGAAAAAAGGAAGTGAAAAAGGAATGAAAAAGGAAAACATATAAATTGTGAAAAATCAAACACACAATAAACTGGAATGAGATGTGGAGTGAGATAAAGATTGAGATGAGGAACAGGATGAGAAATGAGATATGAGAGATGAAGAATAAGATGATTAAGAGGAATAAGAAAAGGGATAAAAAGAGGAATGGGATAAAAAGTGAGACGAGGAATAAAGATAGTGATGAGATGAGGCGTGAGATGAGCCGCTTTCACCTCATTGCCTGTGACGTGACGGCGGACGCGTGCTGGTCGACGAGAATTAAAAGGAAAAAAAATATATAAAAAAAATAATGGGTCAATACGTTTCGCCCAGTTAAGCACACTTCCTGCCCTCCGCACTTTCTTTTTTTTTTTAATCAGTCATTTAACTATAACGACATATCCGAATCAAGGCCATTTTTTCCCCTGTTTTTGACGAGGCATTTAATTTTAGCTTCTTTTTACTTTTTCCTCCTAATTAGTTTTCTTATTTTTTCTTCTCCCAATTCTTCTTTTCTCCTTTATCTTCGTCTCATTTCTTATAAGTCTTGACCTTCAGTAATATTATTTTTCTTCTTCATCCTCCTCTTCTTTTTCTTAGTCTTTTTCTTCTTCCTCTTCTTCTTCTTCATCTTCTTCTTCTTCTTCTTCTTCTTCTTCTTCTTCTTCTTTTCTGCTTCTTTTCTTAATTCTTCTTTTTCCACTTTCCCTCCATCTCATTTCCCTCTAACTCTTAACCATTCTTATTCTTATTCTTCCTTTTCTTTTTATTTTTTGTTTTCTTCGTCTTTTTTTCCTTTATCCTCCCTGGTATACCTTCCACAATATCCCCCCCCCCCCCCCCATACAAGCTATACAAATCTTCCCCTTTTCTTCCCTCTGCCTTTTCATCTTTCTACATTTTCCTTCCCCCTTTTCTTTTTCACGCACTCTCCGCAGAAATAGAAAAAGGAGACACAGAGAGAGATAGAGGAAAAAAATGTCAATATGTACCTTCTTCTCTACCACTATGTTCACCCCCACAAGCTTTCCCTCCGCCCCTCTCCTCTTCTTCCTCTTCTTCCTCCTCTTCCTCTGTTCCTCCTTCCTCCCCACCTCATCATCACCACTAACTTTTTTCTCCAAGGCACAATCTTTCCCGTCCCTTGCGCCCTCCTCCTCCTCCTCCTGAACTTCGTCTTCTTTTTTAAACTGCGTCTTTTTCCGTCTCTTTTTTTTATTTTGTCTTTTCGTTGCTTTATTTTCATCATTATATTGTTTCCTTGTTGTTGTTGTTGTTGTTGTTGTTGTTGTTCTTTTTCTTCTTCTTTTTCTTCATTTTCATCCTCTTTTTCTTTTTCTTCTTTTTCTTTCGTCTCCTTCTTTTTCCCCTCCTCCTCCCCCTCCTCCTCCTCCTCCTTCCTAATGCTAATCCTCTTAATCCTACTCTTCACTCTCCTTTCTTTTCTTTCCTTTTTTTCTTTGTTTCTTTCAGGTTTTCACTACTTGCTCCTTTGCTCTTCTTCTCCTCCTCTTTCTTCTTCTTTTTCTTCTACTTCTTCATTCTCTTTCAGCACTTTCCTCTTCTCTCTTACTCGTATTTTCCACCATTCTTCTTGCTCCTCCTTCACTGTTCTATTGTTGCCCTTCGTCTGCTCACTGACAGTCTTGCTCGTCTCTTTCTTCACTCTCCCTAATATTTTCTTCCAATTTTCCTCCCTCTTTCTTTTCTTTCCTCATTCTTTCTTCTCCTCTCCTAACTCTTACTTTCGATATGGTTTCTTCTGCCCTTCCTGCTCCTCCCTCCTCTTTCTGCTCCTTCTCCTTTTCCTCCTCTTCCTTCTCCTCCTCCTCCAATTCTTTCTCAAGTCTTCCAGCTTCACTTTCAGCCGCACAGTTTCTCCTTTTCCTTTCTCTTCCCCGTTTTCCTGTCTTTCTATTCATATTTTTCAACCGTCCACCTTTCCAGCTGTTCCTCCACTTTCAGGCTTCCCTCCCACCACAAAGGCCTCTCCTTCATCTTTTCTGGTCGCCCATACCCTCCCTCACCCCTCATCAACACCTCCCCCGCCCCGCTGCCCCACCCCGCGCCCCGCCCCGCCCCACACGTGCAGTACATCAGGCCCCAACAAGCGAGGCCCTGTGGCCGGCCTCCCGAGATCATGTTACGGCTCGGGCTCCCTGACAGCTCTTTAAAATGCAGTCATGGCTTATGCGCCGGCAAGTTGATAATTATTAAAATTTGCATTTCAATAGTTAGCCGTCAAGTGGCTCAAACCGCGGGCCTTCGAGGGCTGCCAGCGCGGCCCTTACGGCGGGCGGGGGAAAGGGCGGAATTAGGGCAGGGCGGGGCGGCGGCTGGCGGCACCTGTGGCCGCAGATATTATTGTAGTTAACACAATCGGCGGGGACGAAGGTACGGGGTCGAGGTACACAGCGGCCATCAAAGAAAACAGGTACCTCGCCCGCCTCCCTACAAAAACCTACACTGTACTTGGTCCCCGTAAATATCTGCGTCGGCACAGGGAGCCTCCCTCGCCTCGCCCCGCCGCCCCGCGAGACCTGCTGAGGGTGGAGGGGCGGGCGGGGTGGTGGGGGCAGGAGGGCACTTGGCTGGAGGCCGAGGCGAGGCCGGGACACGCGAGGCCTCGTGACACACCTGATTTATGATAATTAGTTAATTAAAAGCGAACACAGCCGACTAAGTAGAGGGTGCGGACTGTGTTTGTTTACCCGGCGCTTAGCCAGACCTCCTCGATGCCGCGCCGCCCCAACGGGAACACTTTACTGCACGTCGCCCCGAGTCTGACAGGCGGGGGAGAGGGGGAGGGCGTGGCCACCAAACCTATCCAACATCATTTCGGGCTTTGGTTATGATGAGGAAGACGGCGGCGGCGGTGGTGTTGGAGGCAGCGGTGGTGGTGGTGGTGGTGGTGGTGGTTGCGTTGCGGTAGTCGCGGTGGTGAGGTGCTCATGGGTGACGCGGGCTGTGGTGGTGACGCTTGACCCGACGTTAAAGAGAACGACCATGTGTGTGTGTGTGTGTGTGTGTGTGTGTGTGTTAGAGAGAGAGAGAGAGAGAGAGAGAGAGAGAGAGAGAGAGAGAGAGAGAGGCAGACAGGGATAAATATTGAGGGAAGGAAGGAGTTAAACATATGACACAATGAGGGCAAAGATGTCAGCAGAATCAGAAGACAAGGACAAGACTGAAGAGGAAGAAAAATGAGAGAAAGGAAGGAAGGAAGGAAGGAAAGAATACAAGGATGGGGGGGCACAATTAGGGCGTGGCGCGCCGCCCCCCACAAGCCGCTCTGCTGCAGCAATAAAGGTAATGTCTTCCTCCCCCCTCCCCCTGACAACCCCCTCCACACCTCCCCACGCGGTGACACACTTGCCTAATTTACACTGGATTACTTTTGCCCCCCCTGGAAGGTCACCACGTCAGCCGCTAGATTACCCTCGTTTTCTAGTTCGCTATATATAGGCAGACATTCTCCTTGTAATCAGCGTGGATTCATCGTTGTGCATATATTTTTTCCTTAACGGTACCCATTCTCTTACCCACGCAACCTGATCTCCGTCATAATCAGCAGTAAGGCAAGAATACTTCACTCAGGCTTTCAAGGGATATGCTAAACTTTGGAGGCACTGAAGTTTGATATCTGCACGCACCCACTTGGTTTATACTCCACGCAGCATCTGTCACTCACAAGGCAAGTCGCGGTCGAGGGGATGAGGCAGTCCATATCACCCACCAGTCCTTTTTTTTAGCTCCCACCTCTCCCTGGATAAAGACGATGGGTTGGCTGGGAACTCTTATGCTAACGTCCACCTCCTACAGCAGACACCCATGACAGAACCAAGAGGGACATTATACAACACATAGGTTCAGTGACACCACCGATATCACCTCCATCACTAGCACCACCACTACCATCGTCATCCTTATCACTGCTACAACCACAACACACCATAACACCACCAACACCATCACCACCATAAAATTCAAGCCTACACACAAACACACACACACGCATGTCATCACCACCTGACATCATCTTCCCCTTCTTGCTCCTTTCTCCTCTTCCCTCTCTTCTTCCTTCCTTCCCCTGCCGCCTCTCCTTTCCTTCCCCTCCCTCGTACAGATTATTAAGACATTTCCTCCCCGCCGCCTCTGTTTACCTCCCGTCAGATGACTTTATGTTTACAATTACCTTTATGACGAAATTATCACGTTTTATGGAGCCGCGGTAATGGCGCTTGCGTGGCCCCTCGCCCAAATGGATCCCCGTGTTGTGCCTCCGAGCTGTTGTTGTTTGCTCTTGTTTACGATTGTTTGTTGAGTTTCCAGCGCCATCACGGCCACCACCACCACCTCACGATACGAAGGCCGTCACTGTAAACACTCCCCCCGCTGACACACAACCAACATCGTTAAGAGCGAGAGTGATCCTCGCCCCTCCTCCTCGCCTCCTCTTCCCTCTTTATTCTCTTCCTCTTCCTCGTCCATCATTATCCTTCTTTTCTCTTCCTGTTCCTCATTCTCATCCCCCTCTTCCTCCTCCAGCTGGTATCGGTAGCAACCTGCATGACTTCGGTGATCAGATATTTATTTTAACGAAGAAATCAACGAATTAATCTGAATGACTAAGCCTTTCAGTGGCGTCCTGTCACTAGCGAAGTAACACAATGGCCAGTGCTGGTACCCGTTATCTTTCTAAAATATACATCAAATACCTGAAAGCCAAACTATAATCTTCATTTCTTTATAAACTAAGAGCCTTAATGTTGCCTATACTCTTCTATGTTTCTTCCTCCTTCTCCTCCACTACCAATACACTCCCTACCTAACCCAGCATCACCTACCTCCGCGTAACACACCACCATCACCACCACCACTACCGCCACCACCTCCACCGTCATCACTGTACTACCACTGCCAAATAACTTCCAGCAAAACCCACACTGTATGCCACCTTCACCCCTATCACCACCATCACTACTCCCACCACTATAACTACACTCACCACCACCACTTTCACCCCCACTCCTCCTCCTCCTCCTCCTCCTCCCCACACATAAGCCGGCCAGCCACGCACATTACCATGACAATAGCGGTCCGTGTCCGTACATCCATGGACGCGCCAAACTGCCGTGTATGTGCCAGCCTTAATTATCTCGACAAGCCCAGGTGTAACACGCACACAGGTGTACACACGTGTGCACTGCCGCCGGTGTTACAGGGCAGCGGGCGTACACACGTGGTAACTCATGGCATAACGCCCTCTCTGTGCTAATCCTGAGGTCAACACGTGCCCTTAATATAGAGGAAGGGAGTGCTTGTTGGTCTGCCTCAAGTGCCTCCTCTTCTTCCTCCTCCTCCTCCTCCTCCTCTTGTTGGTCTGCCTCGACTGCCTCCTCTTCTTCCTCCTCCTCCTCCTCTTCTTGTTGGCCTGCCTTGACTGCCTCCTCTTCTCCATCCTCTTCCTCCTTCTCCTCATGTTGTTCTTCTTCATCCTACTCGTCCTCGTCATCTTGTTCTTGTGGTTTTTGTTTTACTTCTTTTAGTTTTGTTTCACCTTTTTTTGCGTTTCTTCTCAATGTGAAACTTACTGTGCATTTTTATATTCTCACAGACTAATAAATCACCTTCCTTTTGTTTTTGTTTTTCAATTTTGTTTCTCTCCATTTTATCCTTTACCAGTTTCATTCTTCTTTATCTTTCTTCTTATTCATATTCCTCCTCCTCCTCCTCCTCTGTGTGGTCTGATTTGGATTCACGCCACAACCACCACCTCGAGACATATGCGTCGCTTGAGTCATCTTCCAGGAGGGTCTGAGGGGGCTTAGGGTCTGTGTGCGTGTGTGTGTGTGTGTGTGTGTGTGTGAAGGGGGGGGGGGGGGGGTGGGTTATTGGCATGTATACCTAGTTGTTTGTCTCAACCTATCGACTCTCTCTCTCTCTCTCTCTCTCTCTCTCTCTCTCTCTCTCTCTCTCTCTCTCTCTCTCTCTCTCTCTCTCTCTCTCTCTCTCTCTCTCTCTCTCTCTCTCTCTCTCTCTCTCTCTCTCTCTCTCTCTCTCATTACACACTAACCCACACCAAACTTTCCCTCTTCGCCATCACCCAATCACCCCTCTCCCCTCCCCCCCTCCCCCCCCCCACACCCCTCATACACCACAACAGTTCTCTTCCTTCCTTACAGTCCCGAATATCTCCCTTCCTCTCACCCTCTCCCCTGCCCCCCCCCCCCCCTCCCGCCTCCCCCTTTCTCTCCTCCCGTCCCTTCTTCCTCCATATCTCCCTTCCCTTCTAATCTCCCACGGCAGCAAGAGCTTTCTTTCCTCCTCCTTCTGTTGCATGATTACTCCGGACCTCGCATTGTTTGAGGGAAGGGAGGGAGGGAGGGAGAGAGGGAGATAGGGGGACGGTCAGGGGAGGAGGAATGATGAGGGTAATGACCAAGGAGACACACACACACAAAAAAAGCATTCTCTCTCTCTCTCTCTCTCTCTCTCTCTCTCTCTCTCTCTCTCTCTCTCTCTCTCTCTCTCTCTCTCTCTCTCTCTCTCTCTCTCTCTCTCTCTCTCTCTCTCTCTCTTAACGATTCCTCTCCCAGAATTACTTACTGTCACTTCATCGCGTCACATTTAAATCTCAATGACCTCTATTGTAGTCTTTTTAAGGGCGTGTGTGTGTGTGTGTGTGTGTGTGTGTGTGTGTGTGTGTGTGTGTGTGTGTGTGTGTGTCGAACCTTCCTTGTGATAACCCCTATATGCACTTCCTCCTCCTCCTCCTCCTCCTCGTCCTTCTTCTCCTCCTCCTCCTCCTCCTCTTGTGTCGTTGTAGGTAGGTCATCGATATAAAACAAGCCTCCCGGGGCGTCTCGTGAGCAGCCGCACTTTATATATTTTCCTTCCCGGCCATTTCGCTGTTGTCATCGGCGTGCAGTTGCCGGGTGAAGCCGTTCCCTCAATCATCAACCACCGACAAAGACCTTTAATGATGAATAAACGCTGACAGCATAATACGCGAGGCATTAAGTCGCGGGTAGTCGCCGTCGATAAAGTGATAAAATTAACCCGTCAACGATTTTTTTTCATCCTCAGTTTATCTTGAGAATTTGAGAACGTGACAAGCCTGCAGTCACCTTCCTCGCTGAGTAAATGTCTTCCTTTGTAATACACTGAGGGTCATATTCTTAAACATTTCGGCGGGCATGCAAGCACACATATTTAACAAGGCTTTCGTTGAAGTTTTTTGGTATTTCCAGGGGGTTTTATGACCCTAGTGGTAGTTTGACAATTTTTCTGTACCGTCCTAAAAAGCACTCATCAAAACCCCATTGATCTCCTTTTCGGCCTTTGGAAACAGTTGTTGTGAGAGCCGAAATCGTCTTGGAGTACTGAGGCTCGCGGAGGTGTGCACGCTGAGCGGCGGTGTGTCGGGTCGGGCAGGCGGCGGAGGGCGCGGCGCTGCATGATCCGTGGCGGTGCTTGGCGGGGCCGCGATAACCCTCGGTGATGGACGGCCTTTGTGCGCGTTAAGTCGCTGGTTAACGGGGCACCGGCGGGCCTGCATGAAGGACGAGCCCTGAGGCTGCCGGCGCGGCGAGGCTCACCGACCACAGACATTAGTCCTGCTGCTGCAAGTCGTACTACTTTGAATATTCCTACAACAACAACAACCCCTGCTGCTACTACCACTACTACTACTGCTAATACTAAAACTACTACTACTACTATTACTACTACTTCTACGAGCAATGATACAATACTGCTAATAATATCAGCTTTAAGAACGGTTTCAAGAATTTTGTTTGCCTCGATAAATCAAAACGCTTCCAATATACATCGCATTTAGTTCTCTCACTCATTTGCCTTTAATTCTGACTAACGCCACGCCAAATTCCCTGAAACCTATCAGTATAATCACCGTATCTTTTTTTTCCGAAATGTAACTTTAGACCAAGGTAACTGTTATTCTGTTACCTTTACTTTTGACCCTCAACTTATAAAACAACTCGGTAACTACATTGTGCTATATTTTTGAAAACTTCCTCAATCATCTCCGCCGCATTTTTGGAGGATTTTATTTCTTAGGTTCATTGTTTTTCTTCGCCGTATAATTGATAAACAGGTGATGTGCTGAGTGTTCCTATGTGGTGTACCCGTCGAGTCCCAACCAGGCAGCGACCGACACAAAAACTCCACTCCATTCCATCACCTTAACATCCCTGGCCCTTCCATCCACCCACCACCACCATCACCTCCCCCACCACCATTAGTCCAGCGTTTCCACACGACTCGACTCACTCAGACGCACAAAAACGCCCAACTACCATACAAAACATCCACCACCTCCACTGTCACCACCTCCATGCCGGACCCCTCTTCCACAGCTGCCAACACCTCTCAGCACCACCATAACAACCTCCTCCTCCTCCTCCTCCTCCTCCTCCTCCTCGCTCACAATCATTACCTTCTCCTCCTCCTCCTTTACCACCATTACCATCATAACCTCCTTCCCTCACCCTTCCCATCCTCTTCATCCTCCGCCTCCTTTTTTACTCTCCTC
>NC_066520.1:12034708-12094708 GCF_024679095.1 Eriocheir sinensis
CCAGCCACAAAGACTCACGCCACTCTGGCCATACATCAAGCGCCGCCGCAGATCCCTCGACGCACCTAAGCAAAGCTGAGTTTTGAAAGCAATTAGGCGCAGCGAGGCTCGGCGCCCCCCGCCGTAAATACGAGAATGTAAATGTAAGCAGCCTCGCTTGCTGCAAGGATCCTCTCGCCCCGCAGCTGGCACAATACCTGCATAAAACAACTGGAGGGTAATCTGGGAGCCTGGCGGAGCGCGCGCCTTCTCTCTCCCTCTCTCTTCCAGAATTCCAGACTAGAAAAAGAGAAAACCTTGGCTGAATTATCTTCCCGTGGCGGCCGCAAAAGATGGTGCTGGGTGAGCCACTTTCCAAGCCCCGGCTAATCTGCTGTAACTTACTGCGAGCACTTCCCTAAATCCAGTTTCCAGGATTCCAGAATTCCCGCGGGTCCACAGCCTCGCCCTTCCATCGCCTGGAATACGGGGGAATCTAGCGGCGCGGCGCGAGGCCCGGGCTGGCCCTCTCCACGGCAGTTTGTTTAGCGTCGGCTGATTCTGGGGTTTTATGACACGACTTTAGCCCATCTTCTTTTGACTCCTCAGGGCGCTGAGCTCAGGAAAAAACTGTTCTGCCCATCCCTGAATTCCCAACATTAGGGAAAAAAGAAACAAGGCTCCAGCTGTCCCCAGAGAGAGGGCGGAGAGCTCCCAGGCTCCGATACAAAAAGAAAAGGGATGAAGAGCAACAAGACTCGGCGCGGCGGCGGTCAGCTCCCGGTACAACACAACCCGGTTAGCGAGGTCCTCTCGGCCCGCACGGCCCTCCTCCCGCCTGCTTACACTGACCGCCGCGCCTCTCACGCCACCCGCCTTACCCTCGAAAAATATTGATAGATTTTACCCCGAGAAGGTTGTAAATATGTGAGTGAGCGGAGAGGCGGTCAAGGGAGCCTCCAGATAAAGCGAGGAAGCCTGCGCCCCTCTGATAACATGGAATGGTTCAAGGGAGGAGGCTGGCGGACGGCCGTGCCATCAGTATTTACAGTGCCGAGGGGCGCGACTTCCCCCTCCGCCCTCTGAAACTTTTACTCGGGCGGCGCAGCGGAGGAAGAGCGGGGAGGCGAGGAGGCGGGGTGGCGGGAACGGAGGCCCCCGCGCTATATTTATTGTTTCTGTCTCCAGCCAAGTCTAATGTGACAATTTACCGGAGGGTCCTTTGGTGCAGCTCCTTCTGATGGTGGATGGTCTCTTGTTCTCTCCTTCCATCTCTCTCCCCCTCTCTCTCTCTCTCTCTCTCTCTCTCTCTCTCTCTCTCTCTCTCTCTCTCTCTCTCTCTCTCTCTCTCTCTCTCTCTCTCTCTCTCTCTCTCTCTCTCTCTCTCTCTCTCTCTCTCTCTCTCCCCTTCTTAATCTTTCTTGCTTCCTTTACTCGAGATATTTCTTCAGAGAATATACGTAGCATTGTCTTCCTCTCCTATTGTAAGGTTCGCATCTTAACTTCCCCTCCTTACCACTCCTCTTGTTTTCCTTGCCTTCCTCCTCCTTTCTCTCTCTCTCTCTCTCTCTCTCTCTCTCTCTCTCTCTCTCTCTCTCTCTCTCTCTCTCTCCCTACTTCGTTGAGGAGGCGCCAGAAAACGTCTGTCATTAATCTTCCAGGAGTTCCAGCGAGCCAGCAGCTGCTCCCATTCCAGGCCCATCCCACGCCGCTGGAACAGTGGATCCTCTCTCTTCCGGACTTTGTGACCCCCCACTGGAAGACCGAGATCTCTTTGTGTTTTTGAGACTCGTTTCCAGAGGCTCGCTTCTGCTGCCTTCCCTTCCTCCCGCCCCCGCCAGACATTGCCTTCAGAGATCCGCGAAATATAATCTGTTTACATTCTCGATTTCAGTTTCTCGTTGAGTCCAAGGTTTGTATTACTGCGTGTTGCGATGCTGTGCGTGGCTGCAGTGACCACCGGTTCTTGACTTCCATTTCGCAGCACCATTAGGCTTTTAAAAACGGAAGGCTGGCACCATTATGCTTCCCAGCTCCAACATTCCCTTCCGTGCAGCGCTCACGCCTCGCCCGCCTGACCGAGGATAGACACTAACAGTACTACTAACTTATCCCTCCCCAGCCGCTCCTCGCCGGGTCGCCCAAGAATCCTCGCTTTACTTGTCGAAAAACTTGCATAAGAACTATATACATTAACGGTCAAGGGTCTGTACACACACACACACACACACACACACACACACACACATAAACAGAGGCCCTCCTGCCCTATGTCCCGCGAGGCTGTGGTGGTCTACTCAATTTGTTTACTCAGCAAACCCCCGGCAGGCTGAGGGCGGGGAGACACGTGCCTCTCCCCGCTGGACGCAAACTCTTGGCCCACACACCTGGACCTGCGAGGCGGTGGTAACGTGTGCCTACGTCCGCAGGTGTAGTGGGTCAATGGAGATGAAAATAAAATCGAAGTAAACGGCGTTGCATGGTGTTTGAGGGAAGGTAATATAGCCTCCACTAAACATCTGTGGCCCATATGTTGTGGCCAAGATCTAACGTCCACAATTTGTCGTGACGTCACGTGTCCACACAACACCCGCTGCACGTCACGCTGCTGGCAGCGGGACTGACGGAGGGGCGGCAAAGAAAGGACACTTCCGCCAGATGGAGGAGAGATGAGCCGTCTCTTATTTTTTTCTCCGGAACCAGGATTTTTGTACATACCGGAATTACTTTCATCACTCAGTCTAACGCCGACACAATGGCTCGATGGGATAATGGCGGCCTGCACATGGTCGTACCCGCCAGGCCCAGGACCCGCCGAGTGGCCCTTGCGGCGCCTCGCCTCAGGGTCGTCTCCGCCAGCCACGCCGCGCCGGGATGGCCGCCAAGAGCTACAGTTTTGCGTAATTTTGTAAATGACACTTTTTCTGTGGCTATGGTGGAAGGCAGCACCGCGCGGCCACACCGACACTCCATCTCAAGGCGCCCCACGCACGACACCCCACGCAACACTCGGACACACGGGCAAACATGGCGATCACGCTCAACTTTGACTTCCCGTAACGAGTGAGCAACACCCGCAGCTAAGCACATGCAGAAATATTCCTCGACACGTAGCCCGGGACAAAGCACGAGGGCCGGCGAGGACACGAACACTTCCCTGTAGCGGAGTGTTAACACGCACGCCGCCGCGGCCCGCATCAGTCTTTCTGCTTCCTTCCTCCCCCTCCCTCGCCCCCCCCCCCTTAACCTCCTCTATCACTTTAGCCTCCATTTCTTTTTTTCCTCTTATCTTTTTTCTCAGAATTGTGTTCCTAACTTGCACGACCCACTTTTCTTTATACTTAAAATTTCATTCTTGACTTAAAACTTATAAAATTCCCTATGAAATATATTTGTCATCAACCCAGAGTCGTGATATTATAACTATTATTATTATTACCATTATCACTAGGATTATTATCATCGTTATTATTCATGACAACTCAAGTGAGACAGCTATTCACTCCTCACAAAGAAAAGTATCCATGGAAATAACACACACGGTCAGATAATACTACTATTACTTCAAAAGGAGTCCTGAGCGTGGCGCCAAACAGTTCCCTCCCCTCCTCACACAAAACGTTCACCCAGTCAGCGTTTCACAGGTCATTACGGAAAATCTTTCAGAAACACTTTGAACTACGAGTTACGTGTCTTCTTGAATGTTCAGCACAATTTGATTTACTCTTACAAAGAGCTACTAAGTTCATTTGAGTCAGTTAGGATTTGTTTTCTTTTTTATTATTGTCATCATCTTTTTTTCTTCTTTTTGTTCTTCTTCTCCCTCTTCTTTCTTCTTCTTCTTCTTCTTCTTCTTCTTCTTCTTCTTCTTCTTCTTCTTCTTCTTTTTCTTCCTCTTTCTTTCTTCTTTATCATCATCATTTTCTTATCTTTTTTTTTCTTTATATTTAAATTATCATCTACTTTTCTTCTTCATGACCATCTTCTACATCTAAAATATAATCTATTTTTCTTATTACTTTTCATTTTAATTATTAAAGGTATCCATCGTAGTCTGAACTCCCATTGAACTCATACTCGTGGAACATTTATGGGAGTGCCAAGACACCTCTCCGTCCGAAACTGATCTCTCTTCTGGCCACTTAACTCAATTTGCTTTTGCAGGAGCAGCGCTTAGCAAGTTCCATTTCTGTCTTTTGTTTTTAGCCCCTGAGTTGTTTCCTTTACTGTAAAAAAAATATATCAGCGAAGTGGTCTCTTAGTCTGCCTTCATCGCCTCCCTCACTCAGTTTATGAGGATGCTCATAACTATGCAAATGGTGGCAAAAGCAAACCATCAGAAAAAAAATGTTGATGAAGTACAAACAACAGCAGCAACAGCAACAATAAAACAACAAAGACGAAAATGACGATGACAAGAACGATTACAATTAAAAAAAACATATATTAAAAACGTATATTTTTTCACCCATAAATGATGTGTGTGTGTGTGTGTGTGTGTGTGTGTGTGTGTACCAACACTTGCGCACAAACCACCCTGCGTGCGCCTTGCAATTCCTCTCTCATGTCCAAATTGTCGTGTTTACTAATGCCGGCAAAGTGAGGGACGCTCGTGTTGCCTAACCCGACAGACTCCCCGACTCAGGCCCGCCCCGCTGCGTGCACGGGGCGGGGCGGCTCACTCGATGTCGACAAGGTTGTGGGTCGCGGTGGAGAGGATTTAAACAAGACATTCGTGGGTTGCCGACGACACATCCACCACCACCTCGGGGATGGATGGTGACAATGGTGAGAGAGAGAGAGAGAGAGAGAGAGAGAGAGGGAGCAGTACCATACATCTCCAACACGTCAGGTGAGTTAGACAGTGACTCAGATTGTCAGGTTATACGGTTACAGCACACACACACACACACACACACACACACAGAGATAGAACAAAACTTGAATGAAGCAAAGAGGAAACAAATCAACTTATATAAAATTCACTACAAAAAAAAGTACGAACACATGAAATAAATATCGTATACATGTAAAAAAAAAAAAATACAAAATAATCCGTTTCAGAGCGACAGAAAACTGGGAAAACAAAAAAAATCCAAAAAATCATCACGAACGTTCAAAGAAAAAGCTCAAAGGAAAACAAAAAAGAAATATCAAGAGGTGTCCGAGCCTTTGATAACCATGATATTTTTACCTTCTATTTTCACAGGTATTCGGCGCAGGTAGGGAGGGAGGAAGGGAGGCAAAGGAAGGCAGGCAGGCAGGCAGGGAGGGAGGAAGGCAAGGCAAGGGAAGAGAGGAGAGTAGAGGAAAGGCGGAAGGGCGAGCGGGACGAGGGAGGGAAGAAAGAGACGGAGAGAGGGAGAGATAAAAAAAAAAGCCAGAGTGAAGGAATGCGAGGAATGATAAGGAAAAGACGGAGACGGGGAGCGGAGGGAGGCAGTAGATATGCCGGTGAAGAAGATAATAAAAAAGTGAGAGAGAGAGAGAGAGAGAGAGAAGAGGAGGAGGAGAAGGAGAAGGAAGGGGGCGGTGATAATGGGAGGGTAGTGATGGAGTGTGGAGGGAAATGGAGGCGTGGAGGTAGGCTAAGGGGGGCGGATGGGGCAAAGGGAGGGAGGGGTGAGGTGGGGGGCGGGAATGTCGTAGAGAGGCAAGAGGTGATTAGGGGGGATCTGTGGAGGAGGTTACGAGGAGGGAATGAGAGGGACACGGAGGAACGGCGGAGAATGTGTGTGTGTGTGTGTGTGTGTGTGTGTGTGTGTGTGTGTGTAGAGGGCTGGAGGAGTTGAGGTGGAATGGAAGAAAGGAGAGTGAGACAGAAGTGGATGGCCAGGACGGTGAGGCAGAGCGAGGGGCGTGTAGCAAAACTCCTCGGTGGGGGAGTTGGGGCCAGGTGGTGGGGCGCGGCGGCCTGCTGGAGGGGGTGAGGGGGCGGGGTGACGGGGCGGTAAGGGAGAGGCAGCCCGGGGTGAGCCAAGTTCCACCAGATGCTGTCGTTCTCAACACACGCCCTCCCTCCACCCCCAGCCCCGCCGCCGCCTCCCCCGTGCCACAATGGTTCGTCCCGCCGCCCCGCTCCGCCGCCCCGCCGAGCACAGCACACGAGGACCCGCCACGCCCGCCCGAGCCCCGCCAGATCAAACATCTCGGATTAACATGAGATCTTAGCCCGGACATTTCAGATTGAATCGGAAAATTGTGGTCAAAGCGTCCGAAGTGAGCACTGCTTTGTGGTAAAGATCGATGGTTTGTGTGAGGATGAGGGCAGAAGACGAAGGCCAGTAATTGCCTACAGACATGCCAAGCTTCGGGCCAGCGCTGTTATCTAACCCCAACCCGACATCTCCACAAACACCGCCTCCCGCGCCCCACCGCCTTGAGTTGCCGCGCACCGCCCCTCCCGCCGGTGCTGTCGCCTTCTATTTACGTCTCCGAGAAGACTTTATCGAGATATGAGACCAGTGGGCGCGAAAATAGTTGCTGCAGAGAGGACTACACGGAACTTAAGCCCACGCCAGTTGCAAGGCTCGAGACCGCGAGGCGACCCGGCCATGTGGTCATCGAAGCGGCAGTGTCCGAACACAAACACGCGCGCCCAGGACTCCACCGAATCAATTTTTCTCGTTACTTTTCGTCCAGGAATATCAATCAATCTGCCTCTTCGCCGCTCCTCAACACCACGCCTCCCCAGCCTCGGAGCTACGGAGGTGATCGGCAGTGCGCGGCGGCCGCCCCCACGCCCTGAGGCCCTGCGAGGAGTGGAGTGGCGTCACAGGCAGCCGAGCGGAGAGAGGCTGATCACTGCCGCTTAAGTGGTGTCTCTCACCCTGCTCCTCACTCTACCTCACACCGTCGCTCCCTCCCCCTCATCCCTCAGCATCCCATCACATCCTTCCACTCATCCTCTCAGCACTATACTCTCATCTCTGATTAGCCTATATTACCGCTACCCAGCCACCTTCTCACCGGGGCTCGCTCTCCTCGCCACTCACCACCACCTAACGTGCACCCTTCACCGCGCCGCCAGCCCCCGCAAGCCTCGTCATTACCACACCGTCCCCACAAGAGCGCCGCGAGGAAGCCACATCAATATTGGCACTGCATCCTGCTCGAGTTGACTCAAGACGTGTTTGGTAAATATGAATATCAACTCAGTTTAGGGCCCGGCGTCACGTGAGGGCTATTTATACCGTCATGTGCAGGCCACGTCACGCTCGGCGGATACCTTGAGGCGGACGTGCAAGTGGGGAGCGTCTCGGGGATGATGAGCTAAGCGAGCCGAGTTCCTTTCATCAGCCGATCAGCGAGCTCTGCCGGCTAGCCATGTCATCACACTCGAGTCACTCAGAGGCATTAGCACAGACACAGCGAGCCGCCCAGCACGCGACGGGAGGCACCGGCTCTAATAATCCTCAAGACGGAGGAGTAAGAGGAGCATGCAGGAGGAGGAGGAGGAGGAGGAGGAGAGAAGGAGGACAGGAAGGAGAAGCATGATGATGATTGAGTCTGTATATGTGTGTGTATGAGAGAGAGAGAGAGAGAGAGAGAGAGAGAGAGAGAGAGAGAGAGCGCGGAGGTGAGCTCGGGAGATCAAGAGCAAGGCGATGCATCACTCGCTATCAGGACGCTAAACATGACACTCGCGGGGCGCCACACGCGTCCCACGGACACACCTACAGTGCACACCTGCCTCGTACCCTGCCACACTCACCCTTCTACCTCCCCCACCTGACCACATCCCATTCCTTACCCCTCTCCTACCCTCCCCTTCACCCCCTCCCCTGTCCGACTACCCCATTCAGGTACCGCTTACAAAATTTCACTTTTAAGCCACATAAGATGACATAAGAGAGAGAGAGAGAGAGAGAGAGAGAGTGTTAATTATATCAGGAGTGCAATTTTCAAAAGGAAAATTAATACATTATCCTCATTCTTTCCGTAGCTGCTCTGCCTTCGGTTATGTTCTATGCATACTTTCTCTTAAACATAAATATTAAATCTCTCTCTCTCTCTCTCTCTCTCTCTCTCTCTCTCTCTCACCTACTCGTCTCCCTCTCCTCACACCTCTTTCAGCCTCCCTCCTCCTCCTCGTCTCCCTCTCCTCACACCTCTTTCAGCCTCCCTCCTCCTCCTCGTCTCCCTCTCCTCACACCTCTTTCAGCCTCCTTCCTCCTCCTCGTCTCCCTCTCCTCACACCTCTTTCAGCCTCCCTCCTCCTCCTCGTCTCCCTCTCCTCACACCTCTTTCAGCCTCCCTCCTCTTCCTCGTCTCTCTCTCCTCACACCTCGTCTTCCTGCCTCCCTCCTCCTCGCCGCTCTCCCTCGCCCGTCAACCTCTCCATTCAAGTGGGAGATGCAAAGATCCGCCGTCCGTCACTCAAAGGTCATGAGGTCTCCGCGCTGACAGATAGTTGGTCGTAAGAAAGGGACGGAGAGAATGGAGCAACGGAGAGAGAGAGAGAGAGAGAGAGAGAGAGAGAGAGAGAGAGAGAGAGAGAGAGAGAGAGAGAGAGAGAGAGAGAGAACCGATGGGGGAGGGAGGATGATAAGTGAAAATATACGAGGAGAAAGTCTTAAGATCTTCCCGTCCTTCGTATTATTTTCCCCCCTCCCTCCTTCCCTTTCTTTCCTTCCTTCCCTCCTTCCCTCCCACAGCTTGGCGTCATCCCTACATCTTGCCACGCCCCTCCCACCTCCTTGCTATCGATCCTGTCCACCTCTCTCTCTCTCTCTCTCTCTCTCTCTCTCTCTCTCTCTCTCTCTCTCTCTCTCTCTCTCTCTCTCTCTCTCTCTCTCTCTCTCTCTCTCTCTCTCTTCGGCGACTCCTTTACCATCCCCACTACCAACATCACAACCACCACCACCACCACAGCCTCCACTCTCAGCCCCTCCATCACACCTCCGCAGCTCCCCCCTCTCCCCTTCTTCCATCTCCCTTTCTTTGCCTCATGAGATGCGGTAGTTGTGTGTGTGTGTGTGTGTGTGTGTGTGTATAGGAAGGCAGGTAGTGCGTGGGCTAGGCGATGGAGGCAAATATCTGTGGGTCGGAGAGGGTGTGAGTGTGGTGGGCAGGAATGTCCTCGCCATCACCTAAGAATCACTTTGTGGACTCCTTGTCTGCCTCCTCACCACCACTCTCCTGTTTGCCATCACCACCACCACCACCATGCTCACTTGTCCTCGCCGCCGCCGCCTCCCAGCCGTCGCGCACCCCACGCCTGCAGGGACAGGGGGTGCATGCAGTGGAATAGGACACCTTTTGGTCCACCTACTCCTCGAGCTGCACGTAACGTCCGCCGCTTTGAGTCTGCTTTTCGATAGCGCGGATTTTGTATCGTGCAGAGCACAGCCGAGGCAGAGTTTGGCGGCATCTGGAGGCTGTGTGTGGGCGTACAGCGCTTTTCATAATGCTTGTCGTTACGTAGAATGTCCTTGGCAGTTAACGATTCCTGTTTGTGTTCGTCGAGGCACTGGGTCAAAGAATAGCTGTAGGAGAGAGATGACCAATGCCTGACCAATGGCGAGGTGGCAGGGATGCTGTCTTGTTCCTCGCGTTGATTCGCTGAGGCGTGAACGATGGCTAACAAACAGCGCGAAATCTCACACCTCCCGCTCCGGCCCACGCTCTTCTTAGCCTATCAGGACGCGAGTTAGCGCTGACGTCACGTGTCTCTCACACCTATGGCGTGAAATCTCACACCTCTCGCGTCGCCTCTGCCCCGCCGACCAATGAGCGTGCCCCGTTAGACCGGCCCGACACCATCACACACACCTGGGGTGTGAATTTTCACACCTGGTAACCAATCAGCCGTCGCTGCAGTGACTCAGGCGAGATCACCTCCATTGTAATAGCCCAGCCGAGCCCTCGAACCAATCAACAACTAATGCTCCATAGAGACCACACCGGCGCGCGGGATGGAGAACAGTGGATGCTGCAGCCTTTGTCTCGCTGCACCGAGCCACGGCGGACCCCGGAGCACGAGGAGGAAACGCTGCCTCATCAGCTTGCTACTGTTTACCTTCTTGTTCACTTTGGAAGTGTTTAGCGATTACTGGCTACTTTGGGAATGCTAATTCATTGTAAAATATTATCAAAACCATCTTTTTAATATTGTTTATGAGAAGTATTTCTCAGTCATCACAGATACCTGGCTGTGTGGACGCTCTCACAGCTGTCGTTGCCTTTTTAAAAGCGGTGTTTTGCTTCCAATTCTAAAATATTAAACTTCACCATCAGCACAATCAATGATCTGAGCCGTCTTTCATCTATTTTTATAATAGTTGCCTATCCTCCACTCCCTCCTCCCTTCTTCCCTTAATACCTGGGCACCCTGATCTTCCTCCCCCCCTCCCGGGGTGCTGGTCGACCTGGCACCAGACGCTTCGTGTTGTCGTAACGAGAGGATTATACACGATTAATGGTCCGGCATAAACTTCAACGTCGTCAGTAGCTCTCCACTCTGAGCCGCCGGAGCCGCCAACAGACCCGCCTGCAGCTGCCAGGGAGTATGAGCCATTCCGGGGCGTGTGTCGGGGCGCGGAGAGGCGGAGGTTGGGAGGCACCGCGCGGGGACGTAGCACCTTGTGGCCTCAAGGCACCGGGGCGACACTGCGTCACGGGGTTACGGGTGAGGGCGACAAGGCGACAAGTTTTTTAACAGGATTTATAATTGCTCTTGGATGCAGGAAAGCTGTAGTCCTGGGCGCAGGCTGCCGGTACGAACGGTGTGAGAGTGCCTGTGGCGGGCCATGGCGGCGAAGTGGCCCGCCAAATTATAGCTATCGAGTGGCGGGGGGCGAGCAGGCTGAAGTGTCGGGGGTAAGAGGACCTCACGCCAACTTTTGATGCCGCCAAGAGGAGCCTCGCCGCCAGCCGCCCCTGTGGCATCCGTGGCACTCATGGTGGCTCCCTCGGCGCCGCCACGCCCATCACCACGCCCCCCACGCTACCACGGGGGGAGGCAGGGGGCAGAAAGGGAGGCCACCTATAACGGGATACAGGGAAGCAGTTATCTTAAAGGGAAGGAGGGAGGGTGGCGGAGACTCGTAAAGAAAAAAAAAGTTGATTAAAGAGAGAGAGAGAGAGAGAGAGAGAGAGAGAGAGAGAGAGAGAGAGAGAAAGGTATATACAATTCTGTGAGTGTGTCAGAGAAAGCCTGTCCGTCTGGCGTCGTAAATACCCGGCCGGCGAGTGACACGCAACAAAGCCCGCACACCTCCACCTGGGTAATGAAATGTCTCCGCCCCGGGGTGCCGCGAAATGACCCGCCGTGCCGTGCCTTGTCGCAACTCCTCTCACTCATATTCTCTTCCTCTCTAACTTTCTCCTTCCTCCCTTCCTTCCTTCCTCGTATATCTTCTTCCTCTCCGCCGCCGCCATTGTACATTCCCTTGTCTTGATGGCACTCTCAGACGTGGTTTGGATTGAAATAATGGTCCACTTGGCATTCCTCTTCGTTCGCCTGATCACACCTCATTATTGATAGACGAATGGATAAATTAATAGTTATAGATAGGTGAGAAGTAATAGATAGAAACATAGTTAGATAAATTAATAGTTTCAGATAGAAAGCTAAACAAATAGATAAATGGATAACAACTGCACGGCAATAAAAAAAAAAAGTCCGCAGCGTCTTTAGTCATTGATGAAAGAAATTATGTCAAAATGAATGTGTGGCGGTGAATGTGGTTGATGGTGACATGACAAACGTGGTGTGGTGTGGTGTGGTGCAAGTGGTTTCACGAGCAGAAGCAGGTGTACAGTACGACGCTGGATATGGTGGTGGTCGTGATAGTAGTGGTGGTGGTGGTGGTGGTGGTGGTGAAGCAGTGGCGGCGGTGCGGTGTGGAAGCGAAAACCAAAACAACACCTTCTCCGAAAAATATCTGTTACTCTCTCTCTCTCTCTCTCTCTCTCTCTCTCTCTCTCTTCCTTATACGACCGTTCCGGCTATCCTGCTTTTACCCTTCCATTTTACCCTCTCTCCCTTCCTTCCTTCCTTCCTTCCTTGCATCCTTCCTTCTCCTCTCATTTTCTTCCCTTCTTCGGCGAGCCTCCTGCGACACGCCATTCCTTCTTCGGGGCCAAAAACATGACACACCACAGGGGTCAGAATCCAACTAAGCCAGCGAACCCCTCCCTGTGCTTTAAGGCCATACTCCCCTTGCCAAGAACCAGGACTCTCGCCTCTACGCCAGACAATAAAGGTGATAGCAGGGAAGGACGGAGAGAGGGAGAGAGAGGGAGAGAAGAAGAGCCAGGGAAGGAGGGGAAGAGTTTTACCCAGTGCCAATATTTTCACGTGTGGCACCCGTAACGATGCCTTGGTGTCAGGCTTATTGTGGCGTGGTGGAGGGCCAGAGTGTCGCCACCACCTCCACCACAGCCATCACCACCACCACCGCCACGGCCTCCGCCACCGCCATCACCACCACCACCACCGCTGCCACCTCTACCAACGTTGGCGGCGCCGTTGCTGCCACCACTGCCACTCGTGTCATTTGCGGACACTTTAGATGAAAGCAAGGCATATCGTGTATGTGTGTGTGTGTGTGTGTGTGTGTGTGTGTGTGTGTGTGTGTGTGTGTGTGTGTGTGTGTGTGTGTGTGTGTAAAAAGTCCAATTTCGCCCCCTCGTAGTTTTTCATAGTCCTTTTTACTGCGACAACGACAACACGTGCAGCACATACAGCCACGTCGCCCCAGCACGGTATAAGCACTAGTGGAATGCTGGGGGCTTTTTATTTGCATCTCCTGAAGTTTATATTTTCTTTGTTAGACTTCTGAGTTGGAGCAGTGCAAGTTTAGTGACTCAGACAAAGAGTAAGCGTAATAACTAAACCAAATATCGCGTAAACCCTTGAGTGGAGTGCATCTTATTAAGCTTTATGTCAGCGCTGAGTGAGGTATGGCGATGTTTACTGCATAATGAAAAAAAATAAGATGTGCTCGTTTCCGTCCTTTTTTATTATAATTGTGTCAGCTTTTTTTTTTACAAAGAAGTGAAGAGGAAAAAAAGTATTTGCTGCTTTAAATGTTTATATTGGTTTTATGAGCCGGGTCACACTTCTTAAATATCATGAAGTTCAACCGAGATTTCTGATTGCATGTCAAAACTTACACCGCTGGATTAAAGTTTCTTCTCTTCCATTTTGTTACAGTTATATTCTGCTTCGCTTTATTACAAATACAATATGCTACCCAACATTTTTTCTGTTTTATTCACTCAGTTTTATAAGTATTTGACGGCCGACGAAAACAGGAACACTTTCTTCGTGACTGACTCTTTTGACAATTTTGCTTTATCTGGAAACACTTGTTCTATTTGGATAATGTTACTGATACTGTATTATGCTACCGCTGTATTACCGAGACACATGACTAGAGTGTGTATTGTGCATATCAAGGCAATACATTATCCTAGCTGAAAATTATCCAGCCTAGATACGAGAATACAACCGATGATGATGATGATGATGATGATGTTGATGATGAAAAAAAGAACAAGAAGAACAAGAACGAGAAGAACATGAACAAGAACAAGAACAAGAACTAGAACAAGCACAAGAACGAGAAGAACATGAACAAGAACAAGAACTAGAACTAGAACAAGAAGAACAAGAAAACAAAACAAGAAAAAGAACAAAAAATAAAAACAATAAAAGAAAAAAGAAAATAAATACCGCACAAACAAAAAACGAAAGTATTAATAGCGGAACACGTCAGAGAACATTAACGTACTCTTTAGCTGCCTCACAAAATATTACGAGCCTCCCGTCGCCCCCTCCCCTCCTATACCCCATCCTCGCAGCACGTTAAGATAGCGCCACAAATCACGCCTCGTTTCGTAATGCGCCAGAGAGCGTCACGCCAATGGACACATCTTCTACGCCGCGTCACAAGTGTATATTCATGTGTCACACGACGTTTAAACGCCGTCATGCCTTACGTAGCCACCGCTTGGCACCCCATCGCCGAGCCCCACACCCCGTCCCACCCCGCCCCGCAACGACGAATCGCCCTGGCAGCCTCCCCCTCCCCTCCCCCGCCCGTCTTCAGTGCCTTGGGCGAGAGTTTGGGCGCGGCAAAGAGCCAAGGGCCTTACCTCCCCTTAATTCCTGCCTGCTGGTGCTTCACGGCTGACCACCCAGACAAACACACACACACACACACACACACACACACACACACACACACACACACACACACACACACACACACAGTCCCTTAAACTGCCCTGAGTCACGTAGGTTATAAATCGTCCTGAGAACACTTGAGAGACTCGTGTGTACATCTTCCTTCCCTCCCTCCCTCCCTCCTCCCTCATACACTTCCTCCTCTCTCCCTCACCACCTTCCCCACCCCCGACTCACCTCCGGTCTGCCCTCCCTTCCTTCACCCAGTCACCTCCACACGCACTTCCCGTCCTCCCATACCCTGTCACTTCTTTACACTTTTCCTTCACTCTAACATCATTTTGACAATCCATCAAGTATTGCAAGCCACAGTGGGAAACCTCGCTTTAGTAACCAACTGTATAGCATGAACCAAGTAAATACCTGTCTTTATTTGTTTCTATATTTCAGGTTTCTTTTTCTCATTTCCTTCGTCTATCCTCTAAGTCTACGCAATCTTCCTCCACATATCACATACACACCCCATTCACTTTTCTTTATCCTCTGAACATTCCTCCCTGCTGGTGCACTACTGTAATTCCACCGTTCCTTCTGTATATCTCTTTACACTTCTCTGTCTGCGAGCACAAATATGCCAATGAAAACTTACTTAATGAACATCAAATAAACTTCTAGATCTTCGCCTGACAGGTTAACTCTACGACGAACTCAAAATAAGAAGACAAATAGATGAATAACTATAGAAGTAAATGAAGATAAAATAAACGTACATAGAAATATTGCTTAAGCAAACAAGGGGGAATCAACATACATGAAACAATAAAAATGAATAAATGTGTATGAGAGCGACACAGACAGAGAGACGGAGAGACAGAGGGACGGGCAAGAAGGGGCGGCTGCCATATCGGGTGGTCTGAAGGAGCTCAGTTGTGGGAGGTAAAAACGTCAAATGCTATCACGCCCTCCATCAGCTCATTAAGGTGTGTGTGTGTGTGTGTGTGTGTGTGTGTGTGTGTGTGTGTGTGTGTGTGTGTGATACCTAACATATGAAACTTATAGGATTATTTACAATAGTCTTATCTTCCTGTCAGCTTACGTCCATCTGCCTTCAGTACACACACACACACACGCACACGCACACACACACACACACACACACACACACACACACACACACACCAGTGACCTGGGCCCCAGAGGTCAAGCAGGGCGGGGAGACAGGGCACGTCCGGAGGCAGGTATAATTAATGAGGTCATTTACATAGGTGAGTCCGCCCACCTGTCCTCGCCTCCTTACCTGTGATATCTTCATGTCTACCTGCCCAGGTAATGACCTCGAGGACCACAGATGGGGCTATGGAGGGGAGAGGGGAGGACTGAGAGATGAAAGGTGATGGAGGGAGGAAAGAAAAGAATAGAGGAAAGAGTTTAAATGACGAACGAAATGCTTTAACGATGACGGTGATGTGGACACGAGGAAAGCGGGGGCGACACAAAGAAGAAAGAGACCAGCGGGAAGAAAGAAGGAGTGATCGGAGGTGTACATAATGGGGCGAGGAGGAAGCCGACTGAGCAGAAGGACGCGAAGGGAGGAATGGTGCGGAAAGAAGGCTACGAGGCATGACAGGACGCGGGAAAGAAATAAAGAATGAGAGAGAGAGAGAGAGAGAGAGAGAGAGAGAGAGAGAGAGAGAGAGAGAGAGAGAGAGAGAGAGAGAGAGAGAGAGAGAGAGAGAGAGAGAGAGAGAGAGAGAGAGAGAGAGAGAGAGAGAGAGAGAGTGTGGGTGAGGGTGAGGGAAAATCGACCACCAATCACCTTCTTTGTTTTGACATGGACACTAACTTATCGGTGCATCTGTGTGTGTGTGTGTGTGTGTGTGTGTGTGTGTGTGTGTGTGTGTACTGTAATAACGTTTTCCAGTGAGTGAAGTGGTCAGCTGATAACCGTCCTTCTTCCTTCTCCTTCGCGCCAAAATAAATAAATAAATAAATGAAAATAAGGAGGAAAACAAATACCTTTCAAAAGAACAAGAACAAAAAGAACAAAAACAAGAAGAAAAGAACAAGATAATAACGATGATGAAAAATAACAAACATAAATATCAAAAACAAGAACACCACAACCACCACCGCCACCACCACCACCAACAACAACAACAACATCACCAACAACAATAAAAGACGAAAAATTAGTCAACAGATGTACAAATAGCCGTCCATTACGCCTCATCTCCCCCTCCCCCCCCCCTACTCTTACCCCCATTAGAAGCAGCCCACACTCTCCATTACCTCATATCCCAGTAATAGTCATTCTTCCTCACCCCTTCTCCCCCCCTCTCCCCGGTCCTCCCCTTCCTTCACCTTTCCGTTCCACCTTCAATAATTCAAAGAGACAACAAATATGGCTGATGAGTATAAAATGAGTAAAATATAACAGCTGATTAATTATTCCCTTTAACCTGTAATTTCTGTGTTATTATTTCCTCTATGGCATTTACTGACATTTCTTAACTTTTATTTTTCATCATTTCATTCGCCCATAATAAACTTCCTTCCCAGCCCTTTCCCTTTCCCTTTCCTTCCTCCATTTCACTCTCTCGCTCTCTACATGTCTTTCCTTTCCACTCCCCTCCCTGCTCCTCCTTCTCCTCTTTTCCACTCTCTCCCTCCGTCCTCCTCCTCTTCCTGTCCCTCCCTCCCTCCGGTCCTCTCCTCCACCTCCATTAAGAATATTCTACAAGGTATGGGAGTAAACTTTAGTCCATAAAGTAGAATTTCCTCGACCCCAACTCCGTTCATTGAAGGAGGAGGAAAAGGAGGAGAAAGAGGAGACGGAGACGAAGGAGGAGACGGCTGAGAAGGAGGAGGAGACTGCAGAAGAGGAGGAGGAGGAGAAAGAGGAGGGTCTGACAAGAGAACGTGCAGAATCATGTAAGAAAAGGGAATGACAAGGAGGAAAGAGAGGCTGAAAAGAAAAGAAAGGAGGGGAAGAAGGGAAGGGATGGCGGGAAGGAAGGGAAGGGGAAGGATGGAAAATTATTTGCAAGGAGAAGGGAGGAGTAAGACGACATGCCGGAAGGAAAGGGAGGAGGAGGGGGAAGAAGGGAAGACTACTGAAGAGATAGAAAAGAGAGAGAAAGGAAAAGAGTGCAAGAGACTGGTGGGGAGGGGAAAGGACGGCCGACAGAGGGGAAGGGGAAGCGGGGAGGGGCAGAAGTGTAATAGATGGGTGGTGGCGGCGTGGTCACGGCGGTGTGTGCAAGTGACCGGGTCTTCAGGGGCCATTAACCCGCTGACAGATGGCACCACTGGAGCCCCGCGCCAGTAATGCCAGATGAGAGACCACCCTCGACCTGCCTCGTAATATTTCTAATGGATCCGCGTGACGATTAACTCCCGCTCAGGTACAGCACGGGAAGAAGACTTTACTGTCGCATTACTTTATTACGAGGGGCCGCTGGAGTGCTTGGCGATGCTGGTAGTGTGGCGTGAGGGGCGGCATGCAGGCAGGGCAGCGGAGGCGCGGTTGTGGCATCGCGGCGAGTGGTTAGTCTGGCGGTAACAGAGACGATGGTTCTTTTCCAGATCTTGAAAGGGTCAGTGAGGGAGAGAGAGTCTGAGGGGAATAATTTCTCCCCTAATGATACAATCGATTATATTTCAACTCAACACGCAAACGGACCGTTCTAGATGGCGGCGGCTCCCTCAGCTTCGTCTTTTTCCTTCTTCCTGACCGCCGGTGGCAGCGAGTCCTCGACCATCAGGGAAGGCGCAGTACCAGGCGGCGCCGCCACTGCCGGCGCGGCCTTCGCCTCCACGGATAAATTTCATCCCCTACCAATTACTGGTTCGGCTCCGGCTCCGAACTGGACACCAGGAGGATAATGAGGACATCTAAATAGCCGGCGCGTCTCCTTTCCTCCTCCTTCTCCTCCACAAGGGCGGCTGTCTGGCCCTCCTCCCCGCCTCGTTCCCCATCGCCGGCACTGACCGCCAGGCCATTGGGAGGCAGGCAGCGTGACGTCATTGACTGACCTGGCCCTCCACGTGACCCATTGTCGATCCTGCCATACCATTGTCCCCGCCGTCACGTGACCCCTCGTTTGATCTCCTAATTGACGGGGAGTGATGCCCTCGCGGTGGCCGTGAGAGTGACTCCTCCTGGGCAGCAACGGCACACCTTGGGCGCGGCGCCTTGCTCACTCATGGTTACCTTACCTTCATGCCCCGACCGCCCCGCGTTCCGTCGCCAGGGGAGGCTCTTCACACCTCGGCCACACAGCCATGCCGACACAGAGCCAAAACAAGTGCCCGGCGGAGGCAACGCTGCTCGCCAAGGGGCAGAGCGTCCTTTGTTCACTGTTTGCACTGTTAACTGCCGAACGACCTTGTGAGGCGTAATGACCCTCAGGCCTTTAATGGGCGACTTTGCTACCCACGCGTGACGCCGCCGCCCCTCCCGCCGCTCTCTAAAGTTTAAATTTATTGACCGTCCACCAGTGGCTGCCCACTCCACTGGACAACCCGGTGCAGGCGGCGAGAAGTCTGAGGGCGTGCTGGGTGCGGGGGCGCCGGAGGTGTGGGAGCGTGGGAGGGGGTGCGTGCGGGCGGCTGGGAAAGACGTGGACGGAATAAAGTGTGAGACGAAAGGCCAATATGGGCAGTAAAGGGGGAGGGCGGCGGGACCGGCTGCACACGGGCGGGCGGGCGGGCGGCGAGGGTGGCGGGGCATGAACAATGTGGAAACGCTACCGACTGGACACCTTCATTTCCATCTGTACGTTTCACTTTTACGGCGGAGAGAAAATGTATCCATGGATGGACTCCGCCGCTATTATTCCGGCGCGTGGGAAACTGGAGGAGAAATTGGTGTATTGTGTCTCCTACCGTTTTCTATTTTTCCGTCCTCACTCCTTCCATTCTCTCTCTCTCTCTCTCTCTCTCTCTCTCTCTCTCTCTCTCTCTCTCTCTCTCTCTCTCTCTCTCTCTCTCTCTCTCTCTCAATTTTTCATTATTCCCATATATCTCCCTCCTCCTCCTCCTCCTCCTCCTCCTCCTCTAGGTCAGTGTAAATAAAGATAGCTTGCAGGAGAAACAGAAAAGAGGAACAAGAACAGAGAGAGGAAGACGAAGGAGCGTGTAAGAGGAGGCGAGGGAGAGAGTGCAAAGAGGGAGGGAGAGAACTCGGGAGCAAAGGAGGGAAAGAAAAAAGAAAGGCAATCCTGCATAAACGAGGAATTCCTAGAAATGAAAAAAAAAAAGTGTAGCATGAAGAGAGCTTGAGAAACGACAGGTAATGATGAAGGAGGAGGAGGAGGAGGAGGAAGAGAGAAGAAGGAGGAAGAGGAGGAGGAGGACGAGTGAGAAAACGTGTAAGAAGAGAAAGAGAAAAAAAAAAGGGAGGAGACGAAATTCAAGGACGAAATGGAAGAAGCATAAATGGTAAAACGAGACGGAAGGAGGAGAATGAAGATGGGAAAGAAGGAGTAAGAGGAGGAGGAGGAGGAGGAGGAGGAGGAGGAGGAGGAGGAGGCAAGCAGGCAGAAATAATAAGGCCACTACTAATGCCGCCACACAATGCCCCGCTCTCAATGGCGTGCTGGACGGACCTTCCCTTCCCGCCACTCAGCCTTGCGCCAGGTCCACTTAGTACACTCCCCTTCACTCCCCTTCACTCCCCTTCACCTCCCCTTCCCTTCCCTTCACTTCTCTTCACTCCCCTTCCCTTCCCTTCACTTCCTTTCACTCCCCTTCACCTCCCCTTCCCTTCCCTTTACTCCCCATCACCTCCCCTTCCCTTCCCTTCACTCCCCTTCACCTCCCCTTCCCTTCCCTTCACTCCCCTTCACCTCCCCTTCCCTTCCCTTCTTTCCCTTTACCTCCTCTTCACCTCCCCTGCCCTTCCCTTCACTCCCCTTCACCTCCCCTTCCCTTCCCTTCACTCCTCTTCACCTCCCTTTCCCGTCCCCTCCCTCCCCCTCACCACCCCTTACCTTCCCTTACCTGCCCGTCACCTCCCCTTCCCTTCCCTTCACTTCCCTTCACTCCCCTTCACCTCCCCTTCCCTTCCCTTCACTCCCCTTCACCTCCCCTTCCCTTCCCTTCACTCCCCTTCACCTCCCTTTCCCTTCCCTTCTTTCCCTTTACCTCTTCTTCGTCTCTATTACTTCCGTTCCTTTCCTTTCCTTCTTTTCCTTGCAGTACATTTTGCAACGCTTCCCCTTCCTTTTGGTCCTTTACTTTGTTTTCCCTTCTTTTCCCTTCTCTTCACCTGCCCTTCCCTTCCATTTACCTCCCTTCCATTCCTTTGACTTCCGTTTCGTTTCCTTTCCTCTCTCTTCTGCACCTTTCCTAACACCTAGCCTTCCCTTCCTTTGATTTCCCTTCCTTTCCCTTCACTTCCTCTTCCCTTCCTTTCCCTTCGCTTCATTTGAATGTCGTTCCCTTCCCTTTACTTCTTTTTCCTTCCATTCCTTTTCCAACGAGATCCCTTCAATGCCATTCCTTTCCCTTCCCTTTCCTTCCCACTCACACACACACACACACACACACACACACACACACACACACACACACATGGCTTGAATACAAGAGAATAGGATGGAATAATATCCCGTCATATAGGCCTCCCGCCCTCCCTTTCCGCCCCTCCCTTGGACATCTCATTTAGACTTCGCGAAAAGGAAAAATGAGCGAAATACGTGAGATGTTATTGACGGTAGGCCTACCCACTCTCAGCCCCTCCTCGGCCCCCGGTGGTAAGGGTGGAGGGGGAGAGTGGAGGCAATGGAATAGGGTACCCTCCTCCTCCTCCTCCTCCTCCTCCTCCTCCTCCTCCACCACTCATCGGGTCCTCCAGATGACAGCCAATCATAAATATTCTCAAAAAGTGCTGCTGAAAATATGAAAAAAAAGTACGCGGGGAAAAGGAAGGCAAGTGATGAGTAGATATGAAGAGAGAGAGAGAGAGAGAGAGAGAGAAATAATATGCAGGAGGGAGAGGATAAAGAAGGGAGAGGACGCGTCGGTGTCACACTTAAGATTTATGATTTTTCCACGACAGTCTCTCTCTCTCTCTCTCTCTCTCTCTCTCTCTCTCTCTCTCTCTCTCTCACATCACCTTCCCCTTCTTTCCCCCCCCACACCCCGCCATGCCTGCCAGCCTATTATATTCAGCCTATGCGACGGCCCTTCAGCAAAGAATCACAGGCCTATGTTATGAAGGCGCCTGTAGGAAGCCATAGAAAGTAGGTCCATAATTAGGCCTATGGGGGAGCGATCACGCGGGCCGATAGGGTTGTGTTGTCAATTTGGACATCAATAGACCTAATTACAAACAGACTGTCACGCTGATGATGATGGGGGTAACTTGATGTGGAAAACGGTGGGCAGAGGAGGTGGTGGTGGTGGTGGTAGGGAAAGGTGATGACGGAGCGGGGGGGGTGAGGGGGGTTGTAGGCCTACTGGGGGTACGGAATAGGCCTTGGGCGCGAATAGAGTGGAGGCCTTGTATGGGTGTATATAATGGGGGGGGGAAGGGGAGCCTCGGCCTATTACCATATCAAGACAGGACGAAAATGGCCGGTGATCTTGGCTTAGTTTCCCTCTGCCCGCTGGAGAAAATGGAGACGCCCCTACGCTGGGTTAAGGAGCAGGAGAAGGAGGAGGAGGAGGAGGAGGAGGAGGTAAGCACCATGAATAAATCTCGGCCTGAACCCTATACAAGCCGGGGAGCCTCGACGCCCAGTGTGCTCAAATTCTACTCATGAATAAATGTATTGAGCGAATGAATTAGGCTCACGCATACCTAACGCCGATGAATATATCAACTCATTAATTAAAGTCTATGAATGGGCTAACGAACGTGATGCTCCTTTTGGGGGGAAAAAGTTATGTTTTAATTATGAAGAAACTGAAGGCGTGGAGAATATATTATAATGCACAAGGAAATGAAAACAGGAGAGACAGGGGGGAGCAGGGCCAGGCGGCAGCGACGGGGGAGCGTGGTCTGGAGGCTCGACACTACATCCTTGGACTGTGCACTATTACCGCCCAGACGAGTCCCCGGAGAAGGTCGCTAGAGATAGGAAACTACTCCCGAATTACATTAAAACAAAGGTGAGTGGTTACCTACATCATGGGTCTACAGAGTGTGTGTCATGCCTCGGTAATGGATCGTGTGTGACTACGTGCAAGGTCGCCGCTTCCTTTCAATCATACAGCTATATAAATACCTTACGGCGGAGGACACAGAGTTTTTAGTGCACTGTCAAGAGTCTTCAAAGTGGACAGTGAAAGTAGTGCATAAGATAAACGTGAGTTGCTTATAGAAGAGTCCCCAAACCGCTGGAAAAGTAAATGGATACAGATAAGGTGCCCGAGTAATGATTCGCTAAATACGATTAACAAACATCCACCTTACAACTATATAGTCTCATTTTCCTTTCCCCCAATGTACCTCCCCTACTAACCACTATATCGTCACCCTCATCAAATAATTGCCTGAGTCATTTTTCAGCGATTTCCAGGTTTTTGTCTACATCAATTTTTCAACATGTGACGTTATTTAATGTTTGAGTGTTCTAGAATTGACCTTTTCATTTCTGCCTAAATCTTAAGACAAATGAGACGATGACACTTCTTTCCTGATTTCCTGAAAACTAGAAAATAATGACTTAGGCGCTTTGTTTACGAAGGTGACGATATATGTATGCACTTGATGAAAAATGTGAAGAGAGACACCTTGTTGTGTGAATCAAGCAAAGATCATTTTAAGCAGTCGTCTTCATCACGCCGAGAACAACCCATCAGCCGTATCGCATGAGCTTCGTCTTGGTCTGGGTCTTGGCGGTCACGGTTGTCTGGGTGTCACTGTATATACTTAGCCTCCGTCGGGGGGCCTCCTGCGCCGCCACGGGCTGTCAGTTCATAGATGCCCCAAGGATTAACCTCTTCCATAAATCAATGCTAAATAAACACTCACTCAGAGGTATGTTCCTTCTCCCTTGGCAGCCAGATCACTTGGGGGGGGGGGGGGAAGGTTGGATCGCAGCTGTATGGTGGAGGGGTGAGGGTGAAGGTGGTGTGGTTGTGGTAGTATTTCTGCGGCTCTCATATGACTATTGATGATGATGATGATGTTGTTCTTATTTGGTTGCTGTTCGAGGTGATAGTGAATGTAAAGGGTATAGTTGTTCACAATTATGGTGGTGTGGTGACGCATGGTTGATTGTGTTGGTGGTGGTGGGTGGTGACGATAGTGGTGATGATAGTGATAAGGGTGATGGGTGGTGAGCGGTTCATATAGTTGTTGCAGTCAGTTGATTAGGGCAGCTGGTGTGAGGATGTTGAGATGCTGATAGGAGATGGCATTAATGCTGTTGCTGTTGTTGTTATTATTGTTGTTACTGTTGATGCTGTTGTTGGTGGTGCTGATGATAATGATGGTGATGTTGATGCCTTCCAAAACAACCCCTTTCACCAATAACCTACCACCCATTCCTTAGCACTCTCCTTCCTGTAACAGTCCTCCCATGCACACACTCTCCACGCTCGGTAACTCTCCATTCCCTTGCCCACTTTCAATACTGATCCTTCGCCTCCCGCATCCTTACACACTCCTCAGCACCGCAGGAGAACCTTCCGATCGGCACCAACGGAAGGAACCACTCCCCACCCTCTCAGCCCCCCCCTCCTTCCTCCCAAGTCGGCCTAAGCCAGTTAGCGATTTCCGACGCCGTATTCTAATAGGCCTTTCTCCCCTCTACCTGGCGCAGCATCCCCCGCCGAGTGATCCGCCCCTAAATTGGCATTAGCTAATTTTTCAAAGGCTCTCGTCTAAGCCTATTATGGAGGCAATAGAAGAAGAAGAAAAAGGAGGAAGAGCATGGGGAGCATAAGGCGCCAGGAGAAGGAGGACTGAGGAGGGAAAGTAGAGAGGAAAGGAAGGAGGAGAATGAGAGTAATGACGATATGAAGAGAGTGAATGGACACGTGGAGGAGGATTGGCCTGGATGAAGAGGAGAGTAAGAAGCCATGCGAATCAGGAAGGATGAGAAGGGAGAAGAGAACAATAAACAGGAGGAAATATTAAAAAGAGAAAAAGAAAAGGTACGGCAAGAGATCAGACACACACGCACACGCGCACACACACACACACACACACACACACACACACACACACACATAGATCAAGGAAGTCCTATAATGACGCCTCCTGGATTCACAGCTGCGGATGAGGACAAGAAGGAGGAAACCAAGCAGATGAGGAGGCTGCTGGAGAGAGAGAGAGAGAGAGAGAGAGAGAGAGAGAGAGAGAGAGAGAGAGAGAGAGAGAGAGAGAGAGAGAGAGAGAGAGAGAGAGAGAGAGAGAGAGAGAGAGAGAGAGAGAGAGAGAGAGAGAGAGAAGAGAAGAGAAGAGAAGAGAAGAGAAGAGAAGAGAAGAGAAGAGAAGAGAAGAGAAGAAATGAAAACAAGAAAGGAAAAATAAATAACAGAAAAGAAAAGACAAAAAGAAAAAAAGAAAAAAAGGATGAGAAAGAATTATATGAAAACAAATAAATATATATAGTGATAAAAATATATATAAAAAAGACTGGTCCAGATGTCACGATGGCCAGTAGGAGGGGGAGAGGGAGGGAGCTGAGATGAAGAAGAGAATGAGAAGCGAGCGACAGACGGATTGTCGAAACAGCATCAGTGAGATCATGCTAGAGTGAGGGCAAACTAACCTGAAGATACTGACACGTGAAGGCTCAAGCTAAGGAACGTCTTCACAGCACAGGCGCAGTAAATAAAACACACACAAAAAAAAATCTAGACAGGGGACTTTGATGGATTACACACCAATAAATAGTAGAATGAGATAAAACTTTAGTAGAGAAACATTCCAGAAGTCTAAACAATATAGCGTTAAAACGAAGAGGAGGTAAGTCATGACTGTATACTGGAAACGTAATAACCATCACACCATGTAACCTCTCCCCCTCCTTCCCCCCCCTCCTACGCCGGGCACATCGCACCCTACGGACGCTATAGGCAGTGGGAGCTCGGCGGGGTATGCGGAAAGGAGGAAGGAAGAGAGGGAGATACACGTCGGTATAGAGAGGAGGAGGGAGGAGGAGGGAGTCACAGGGGGAAGTACACTACGTGAGGTTTCTTCTCTCCTTTTTTTCGCCGAGTGTACAGCATGATGGATGAAGGCCACGGCTCCCTCTATCGATGACCCCACGCACTACACGTGATGGATTACACCTATCATGGCGAAGATGGAGAGTGGCAGCTCCATGATAAAGGGAGGATTGGGCGGCGCTGTGCTGAGGCTTCTGGCAGATGGACGACTGTGGTATTACAGACGATTGGCCGGCGTGAAAGGCCTACGGGAGAAAGGATTGGAAGGGCCTGGGACGTGGGATGTGATAGAGAGGATCAGAGTGGGTGGATGAGAGAATGTGATGGAGAGGATGTGAGAGGAAGGATTGTTGAGAGTTCTGGGATTTGATGAAGGGAAAGGACTAGGATGTGGGAGGAATGTGATAGGAAGGATCAGTGTGGGTGGATGAGAGAATGTGAATAAGATTGTTGAGAATAGTTGAGAGGTTTGGCATATGACGAAGGGAAACAACTGGGATGTGAAGGAGATTTGATAAGAGAGAATCGAAGTGAATGGATTAGAGAATGCGATAGAGAGAATTGTAAAAGGAAGGATTGTAGAATGGGTATGAAGAGGGGAAGGAATTGTAAAGTGGAAAAAGGGTATGATAGAGAGGATCAGAAAGGGAAGACTGAACGAAGAGGGGAAGGGGAAAGTAGAAGAATGATCAGTTTTAGATACAATACAGGGTTAGAATTGTAAATTGGGAGGGATATAATAACGTTTCATGATATCAAGAGGAGATACGATGAAAAGAGAGAATATAGATGAGAACTAAATTGATAAAGAAGATATGGGAAGTATATTTGATGAAAGGAAATAACAGAAGTCAGGAAGGACCGTGACACAATAGAGAACAGGTAAGCGAGGTGGCTATGATAAAAACGATTGGAAAAAAAGAATTGAGAGAACCCTGATATAGACGATTATAGAGTGCAGGGGAGATGTGACATAGCAGAGGACTTTGGTTATAGGAGAAAGAACAACACATGGATTAGAGTGAAAATTAAGCATCGGAAATGAGGAACAGGATGTAAATAAGTAGCTGTACACTGACAAAAACTAAACAAATAAATAACAAGAAAGGAGATGAGCTACAACAGAGGGGACAAGATGGGGGGGTGGGGGGTGGAAGTGGAGGAGCAATAATGAAGAAAAAGAGAATGGGTCATCGTGAAACAGACTATGTAGCAGAGGGTGTGAAGGCCAGCGGAAAACAAAGGAATGAGGAGGTGAAGAGAGGAAAAGGGGAAGGAAGGAAGGAATGAAGGAAGGTCTGTTGAGAAGGTATGAGAAATGCTTAGAGATAAAAAAAAAAGATGTTACAAGGAAGGAAGGGAGGAAGGAAGGAAGGAAAAGAGAAAAAAAAGAAGGAAGAAAGAAATGAAAGATTGGTGGAAAGGTGTGAGATATACTTAGAGAAAAAAAAGCCATTGCAATCATAACAAAGGAATGAAAGGAGTAAGAACAAAAGATCGCACGAGAAGTTGAGTGTGTGGAAAATCGATACCAAAGAGACAGACAACCAAATAAGAAAAAAAATATAAATAAAAAAATATATATGAAATGTAAAAAAAAAATTAGTATGGGTTGAAGATTAAGAATGAATAGTAAAGAAGACGAGGTATGGTAGTGATAGCAGTGATAGAGGTGGTGGTGGTGGTGGTGGGTCTAGGGTCGCAGGGAGGGGAGGGGTAGTGGGAGGCGACGAGGGGGGGTGTAGGCCTAGTGGGTTTGAGGGGGACACATCTTTATTACTTATTGATCGAAGTTTTTGTGCACCAAGCCAAAAATGGAGAGAAAAGAGGGAGAGAGGATGATGATGGGAGGAGGAGGAGGCGGGGCGATAGTGAGACTTTTGGGTGAGGAGAAAAATGAGAGTTATGAGAGGAGTGAAGGAGTGACGGGAGGGAAAGAGGGATGGGAGGAGGAGATGAGCGCTGGAGAAAAGATGAGAATGTGAATGCTGGAGAGAAAGAGGAGGGAGAGGAGGGAGAGAGGAGGAGTAATTACTGTAAAATATTAGTGTGCTTGTTACGTGTGGCGCTTCGTGGGCGAGGGAAAGAGAGGGAGAGGAAAGGAAAGAGAGAGATGAAGAGATGAACAAGAGAATAATTACCTAAGGAGACCAAGTGACCGAAGGAAGGTGTAAAGGAGGTAGAAGATAACTGAGTATATAAAAAGGAGATAACTTGCAATGTGAATCAAGTAGGAGGCAAAAATAACTGAGAAAAAAATAAAATAAAACGAGAAATAAAAATAACAGAAAATAGAAATAATAAAATAACCGATAAATAAAAAAAATAAAAAATAGAACTTGCGATGTGACTCAAGTAGGAGGCAAAAGTAACTGAGAAAAAAACAAAATAAAACGAGAAAATAAAACAACAGAAAATAGAAATAATAAAATAACCGATAAATAAAAATAAATAAAAATAAAGCAGAAAGAGAGAAAGCTTGAGGAGTGAATCAAGTAAGAGCCAGAAACATGTCAAGTAACGGGAAAGGAAAACAAGTGAATAAATACAAAAAAAAAACATCGATGAATCATAAAAAAAACGATGTAGAAAAACAAAACTTCAATATGTAAGGTGTAAGAGATGGGAGACAAAAGTAATCTTAGAAACCAAAAATGAGGGACAGTGAAAAACGAGAATCTCAGAAAGAAAAGAAAACGAGAAATGGACACAAGCTTGAAAATAAAAACACCGGGACCAGAAACACGAGAGTCAGGTCAGGGAGGAGGAGAAAGGAAAGGAGAGAACGGGAAATGAGAAGAAAAGAATGGATCATAGTGGTGGCGGCGGGGATGGTGGTGGTGATGGTGGTGGTGGTGGTGGCGGCAGTGGTGGTGGTGGTGGTGGTGGTGGTGGTGGTAGTGAGGGCTCGGTCGCCATGGTAACGGGGGACGCTAATGCTAGGATGACCTGGCCTGGGAGACACCACCCCGGCCCCCGCCCCCTGTCCCCCCCCCGGCTGATCCACGCCTCCCAGGACACAGGTGAGCCGAGGCATAATTGGATCCGGAGCAGATGCACAGTGGGGAAAGGCATTTTTACCGACCGGCGTGTGTGTGTGTGTGTGTGTATGTGTGTGTGTGTGTGTGTGTGTGTGTGTGTGTGTGTGTGTGTGTGTGTGTGTGTGTGTGTGTGTGTGTGTGTGTGTGTGTGTTTACATTATTGATGCGAAACTGTACAATGAAATAATAATACTGAATGAATAACTATAGATGTGGGAATTTCTCAATGACCTATGATATATAACTGTGTGCTTGAGTGTATACGTTTGGGGAGGGGTGTAATGGGGAGGGGGAAGGTACCTGCTTGGGCGAGATTCTATGCCTATCATTGTCCTCCTCCTTCCCAAGGCGCCCCAGAGAAGGAAAGGTCCGAGAGGGGGCAGTCAGTACGAGTTGCTGAAGACGAGGATACTTTTCCCGGAACAAAAATCCCTCAGTTCACCATTAAATTCCCGAACGCCAAAGAAAATACCATTCACGGCACATATTAAATTGTTGGTTATTTGATTAAGATATGAAAAAAAGTGAAGATTTCAGTCTCTTGTGGATTAGTTCCTCTTACAACGCACGGTACCTAGCAGATTATCACCACCTATAGAAAGATTGGTGCCTAGACAACTGATAATCCACAAAACTAAAAAAAATATTTCAACATTGTCTACCTTTATTTACATATCTTTGTTTATATGTGAAAAACTAACCTAAGATGTATAGTTCAGGGGCGAAAGGTGATGGAAAGGTAGGGGGTGGGACTGTAGACTCAACAATGCTACGACCAAATAGACTTCGACTTGACCTTTATTTTTATCTATATGTGTAGAATTAAACGAGGATATAAAAAGTGGGAGCAAAAGGTAATGGAAAGATATAGGGGTGGGACAGTGGATGGGGACGGTAGATGGGATGGGAGAAGAGACAGCAGACGAAAGGTGGAGTGTGGAGTCCGGAGAGTGAGGACTAAGAAGACGCCTTCCCGTTTTCTCTCAATCAGTTTCTACCGATGCTCAACATTCCTATGATAGCAAGTTTTCTATGGTCAGCAGATAACTTTAGAACAGGTATTCTGAGGGCAAACATTCACACAATGATGTTCGTGAGTCTTTGCATGAATGATCGATTAGGATTAAGGAATGGACCCTCAAAAGCTGGAACAATACATCACATGAGCTTATGGTATCATGCATATTGATAATAAACTAATGAAAACTCGTAAACAAAAATCTGATAAATAAATAAATAGGTAAAATATAAAGAACAATAAAGAATTTTGGCTCTTCATCTCTCAGTTGGTCAAGCGCTTCCGAACGATGAAGGAATTTAGTACGATATGCATTCCACAAACAAACCTCTGATGAGTGAAGAGCAAGGACTGTCACGGTCACGGACAAAGCTTTCCCTGAGAACCAGAACATGAAGAAGCGAGGAATGGCGTATAATGATGCCGAGGAATATAGAGATAAAATCGGAGGCATTAGTAAACCATCTGTCTTAAACGAGAACTCGCACGAGCCGGCCCGCCAGACCCACCAGCCAGCCAGACACGCGACGCGACGATACGAGAGGATTCTCCTCAGCAGACATCAAGACATCTGAACGCCTAATCTTCCCTCTGAAAATTGGCTGTGGAGATCAATCGCGTCTTTATTGAGAAGCACCGCCAATAATGGAGCTCAGGCCTTCCCTTGTGACTCGAGGAGAGCGGCGCGCCACGCTCTGCTAGGCTTCTCAGGACACCAGGATGCGGTCGTGTTCAGCGGGGACGCCTCCTCGGTAGCGAGGGCTGAGCGCCGCGTCCAGTGAAGCCTCGGCACGGTGGCCGCCAAAGGTAGGCAAGAGTGGCGCGACTTTTCAGGATTCGTTCAGGCTTTGTTATGTGTTTTGACGTCATCGCCACACCGGTTACCTTTGGGACTTGGACGGCGCGGCTCGCCAATCATAGCAATGAAAGGGTTAATCATAGAAATGATAATATAATTATCACCATTATTACAAAACTATCATCATCAAAAAAAGTTACTACTAATATACGTAATTCATAAGTTACAATACAGATAAAAATAATAATAATAATAATATAGATTATTATTATTATAATAATTAGAATAATAATAAATAATAGCTAATAATAGTAATAATAATAATCATAATAATAATAGTAATAATAATAAAATAATAATAATAGTAACAACAATAATAATAATAATAATAACAATAATGATTATTATTATTATTATTATTATTATTATTATTATTATTATTATTATTATTATCATTGTCATTCTCATCAATACTACATAATAAAGTGTTTCAAGTGTTTCAAGTGTTTACTACTACTACTACTACTACTGCTACTACTACTAGCACTGCTACCAGCACCAGCAGCACCAGCGGCAGCAGCAGCAGGGGGGTCCCAGCATGATGGGCTGCGTGGCGCTGCCTGCGGGGCGAGGCTCCCTGGTTGTGGAGGGCGACGCGAGGTGGCGGCTGCGTCGCGGCTAATGGCCATCGTCCTTTCCCCTCCAGGGAAATCATGATATTACCCCTTCCTCCTTAAAGAGCGCCACGATTTCTCCCCTGCCTATCATTTCTCCTGCTAACTGTGGGGGGGCACGACTCTCCCGCCTGCTCAAGGTGGACCTGCTGTTTTATTTTTTTGCCTTGGCGGCGCGACACTTTCTTTTCTCATCTTCATTACAGACTCAGCTTCGTGCTTATTTGCTCTCTGCCTTTTTGCTGCAAACGCATTACACTAAATTATGCCATTGTTGTCTCCATTAGTCACAAATTTGACGTAAGTGGCAGTGTCGTGTCGCGTCCTATTTAGCTGTACTGTTATTGTCATGCATAATGCAGCCATTACTTGTGTGCTCCATGCGAACGGCTGGCCATCGGCTCTCCACCCCAAGGGAGGCGGAGAGAATACGAGCGAGCTGACTCATCCGCAGCCGCAGGTAACTCGAAGGACGGCAAATGACTCTGTGTGCGACTCTGCAATTTCCATAGCGGCGCCGTCAGGCAAGGCAAGATGAAAAAATACCTATTTCGCTAGGAAAATTGCCGCCACTTGTGATGCAGACAATACGGCGTGCACTCTGATGCTGCTTCGGTTTTGTTCACCAATGAAAACTGTATTTACCTGACAGTGGCATTAGAGATTTCAACTGTGATCGTGTTGCTGTTGCTGTTGTTGTTGTTGTTGATGGTCATGGTGGTGGTGCTCTCTCTCTCTCTCTCTCTCTCTCTCTCTCTCTCTCTCTCTCTCTCTCTCTCTCTCTCTCTCTCTCTCTCTCTCTCTCTCTCTCTCTCTCTCTCTCTCTTAACACCCCGTCCTCCCCCCCGCCCTCCACCCCCTCGCACGCCAGTGAAAGACTCCGTTAAGTGGTCAGTTCCTTCACTCTGAGGTATTTGACGTGGTAAAACAGGCAACAAAAGCGCATCGGACACACAAGATTAGACAGCTTAGGGGCCGCTTGCTGCAAGGCTGCTCGTCACCCGCCCGATGCTCGCTTTGTGCTTATTAAACATTCCTTAGAAGTGTACTTTGCTACCGCTGACGGAACGTTTCATTCCATTTGATGCTGCGGGGGCTTTGCTGCCTCATCGATTAATCAAGCCGAGGTCCTTTATCTTCTGTATTTTTGGTTTCTATTGTGGCAGACATTTAGTACTGTGCTGCTCATGGCCATAATTATTTTTTTTTTTTTTACGTCTTCGCCTGTGGCGCCGGTAGGCTTTCGTAGTAGGGCCTGATGGTCGGTCCCAGTCCGTTGTAGCGCAGGCAAGTGTTTATAGTGACGCCATCTTGCATTGGCTCACGCTGCCCCCCCGGAGCTCATCTTTGATCCTAAGACCTAGAGTTCGGGTTGATAGGTGGGACAGCATGTGGGTAGTCTTAGGCCACTCGGGGGTGACTGAAAAATCCCAGCTTGTGGCACCGGGCGAGACGCGAACCCGCGTCGTCCTGGACGCGGCGCCGTCACGCTATCCACTCAGCCACCGCCTCCCCTATTATACTGCTTTATCTTGTTTCTGAAGGGCGCGCGCGCTCGTGTGTGTGTGTGTGTGTGTGTGTGTGTGTGTGTGTGTGTGTATGTGTCACTAACCTGGATGACAACGGTCAAGAGAAACACAAATCAGAACGCTGCTCAAAAATTCACGTCTGCTACTATTTATAGAAGCAGCGAGGACAGGAAAGAACAATAAGGAGAGAGGGAAGTAAAGAAGGAACCGGCACACAAGTTTTGATTGGCACGCGTACACGCCACACAACGTACACAAGTCAGACGAGATAGCTCCGTAAGCGTCTGCGGGCGAGGCGGAGGTTGCACCCCGACGCTTCCCCGCCGCAGACAGCCCTAACGCCGCCCTTTCTGTTCACTCCGCCTGCGCTAAATCAAGGGAGATGACACAGTGCTTCGCCGCCCTTTTCATATCGCCGCAAATTATGGCCTACGCGATCCAACTGTTTCCTTCGCTTTTAAGTGAAACTCTTCCTTATCGATTTCCATTCTTTCTCGTGATTAATACGTTGGCGCCGCCCAAGCTCGCCGCTCAATTCTGCCAGTTCACTCCACACTCACATCCCCGTCGCTCTGTTACGCCACGTGGCAGCAAATGTAAGATCATCAGCCCATGAAAAGAATGAGAACAATGCAGGATGAGTTACAACGAATATTCACGCTCTTAAGACAAAACAGCTGATTCCCTCCCTCTCCGTGTCTTGCCTCCCCTCCCTCAACGCCGCCTCCTTCACGTTTCTCACCACAAAACAGCGACAAAAGTATAAAAAAGTACAGGATTCCGAACGACAAGAAAGGGACCGGTCGTGAGGCAATTAATCATTCACATAAGATTAACTTTATTGTGCTACTCACATTACTCTGCTTCCGCCCAGCCGCCGGCTAATCGTTTTAGAGGAGAAGCGTCCACATCCTCGGCGGCGGCCCCGGCCTGAGCGTGGCGCGGCTTGTTTGGGATGCGACTCACCTGAAAAGAGAAAGACCTTGGTATATCAGAATGTTCACGGGGGAAGGTTTTATTGTCAAAGTTTTTCCCCCGAGCCGATGGTGACGCGCAGCCTTGGTTGGGGGAGCAATCGGGGGACCAGGGAATCGAACGGCTGGGTTTCGGCGACGCGGATGGAACTTGGCGCGGGAGATCGGACAAATTTGGCGGCAAAAGCCAAGTGGAGCGGCAATAAAAACGCATCAGGCGGCGCGGGGACACTGGGAACACTGATCCACACACACACACACACACACACACTCACACAGACACACACACACACAAGGGTCTCAAATTGCGGCAGAAGCAGTTGACACTCCCATTGTGATTAATGTATTTTAAATGTAGATACCGAAACATAATATTTTATCATTATTATTATCATTGTTTTTATTATTATTATTATTATTATTATTATTATTATTATTATTATTATTATTATTATTATTATTATTATTATTATTATCATTATTGTTAATGAAATATTGTTATTATCGATATTATCATTATCATCCTCATTCCTACAATCATTATACAATAGATAACACACACACACACACACACACACACACACACACACAATTTAGTCCATGAGCAGAGTCCCGTCACCACTTGCTTCCGTCTCCCACAGCGACGATCCCCTCAGACACTCTTTCCCCTCCCGCCGCAGCCGCCGCCTCACTCCAGCCGCCCCACGAAACTTTCCCCCCCTGGACGCAGCCACACAGTCTAATGCCCCTCGGCCCTCAGTGACGCCTCTCCGCCGCCACCTTACTATCAGAGTTGACTTTCTTTTTTTTTTTCTTATGTAAACGTGTGGCATTGGATATAAATATGATCGTCTCTCTCTCTCTCTCTCTCTCTCTCTCTCTCTCTCTCTCTCTCTCTCTCTCTCTCTCTCTCTCTCTCTCTCTCTCTCTCTCTCTCATCCCACTGCCCCCCATCAAATAATCATTCACTAGTCCTTGGTCGGTCGGTGTGTTGTCTCCTTCCCTCGCCTTCTTGAATAATGAAGCCACCCCTGACTGTCTTGACCCAACCACCGTCTAAAGGTCGCCAGCTAACCTAACCTAACTTAACCTAACCTAACCTCACCTAACCTGGCCCCTAGCCTAACCTAACCTAACCTAGTGTTGCTCATGCACGGAAACGAGAGGGGAAGAGCAGTTGTAATTATCTAACCAACAAAGGGGGCGAAAAGAAAATGATGCTATAAGAAATACATCCAAATCTTATATAAAAAATAAAATAAAACGAGTGCATGTCTGTGTGCGTGTGTGCCGCAGACAATAGCAGCAGGAGCCATGCATAGAGTATCGCCCGTGAGCCAGCTGGGGTGAGGGAGGTTAAGGTTCACACAGCCATGCGAGGAAGGAGTAAGGCGCCCGCTGGGGAAAACAAACAGCTGCAGCTAAAGGTGTGCCTCCCGCTGGCGTGGCACTGAGGAGCAGCCATCCAGCCGCCAGGCACGCATCACCACGGCTAAGGGGGCCACAACCTGGGCTGAGCTGCCACACTAACCGCCAGCCAGGCCAGGAAAAGAGGCAAGACTAAAAGAAAGACAGAAACGTTGAGGAGAAGGAGAAAGAGGGAAAGGAGGAGAAAGAGGAGGAGGAGAAGGAAGAGGAGGAAAATAAGAAGCAAAGGATGATAAAAAGAATGAAAGATAAAAAGTAAACAGAAGGAGAAAGAGGGAAAGGAGGAGGAGAAAGAGGAGGAGGAGAAGGAAGAGGAGGAAAATAAGAAGCAAAGAATGATAAAAGAATGAAAGATAAAAAGTAAACAGAAGGAGAAAGAGGGAAAGGAGGAGGACAAAGAGGAGGAGGAGAAGGAAGAGGAGGAAAATAAGAAGCAAAGAATGATAAAAGAATGAAAGATAAAAAGTAAACATCTCGTAGATTTAACTAATAATAATAATAATAATAATAATAATAATAATAATAATAATAATAATAATAATAATAATAATAATGGTGATTGTGATGATGATGAAACGTGAAAAAAAAGAACTTGCAATCATCCTAACATCGCACCGCTCCAGTCATCGTTATACCTAGAGATTGGCGACTCGGAGACAAAAAACAAGACCTTTCAAGGCACTAACACCTTTCTCTTACGTGTCTTTCCCTTGCCGCCTGGACTGTGTGTGGACGTGTGCATGTTGTGACAGACCTCGCGTGAAAACCTGCTTGCCCCTCGAGTGGCGGTGATCATGCACACACACACACACACACACACACACACACACACACACACAAAAAGACAAACAAACAGGCAGACGGACTAGAGGCGAACGAACAAAGACAGGTGGACAGACAGACAAACAGACAGACAGAAAAGTAGATAGGTAGATACAGATTCACTGAACACACACACACAAAAAAAAAAACAGGCAGACGGACTAGAGGCGAACGAACAAAGACAGGTGGACAGACAGACAAACAGACAGACAGAAAGGTAGATAGGTAGATACAGATTCACTGAACACACACACACACACACACACACACACACACACACACACACACACTCAGAGCTGGTAAAAACACGCCTGGTCCAGTAAAATCGCCCCGCCAGAAAACACACCACGAGAGACGCTGCCGTAATGTCCTGACGCCTGGCGTGGGAATAAACTCCAAGCCAGCCCGCGGAGCATTACCGTAAAAACAACATAATCGCGGCCATAACTGTCCTGAGAGGCTAAACAAACATGCGGCCTCGCTTCTCTCCCGGATGTCAACACTTTGGGCGTTGGGGGGCGGGGGGGGGGGATAGTTTTTTCTCTCTCTCTCTCTCTCTCTCTCTCTCTCTCTCTCTCTCTCTCTCTCTCTCTCTCTCTCTCTCTCTCTCTCTCTCTCTCTCTCTCTCTCTCTCTCTCTCTCTCTCTGCCAGATACGCCATCGCTCATCGTGACAAGGACGCCCTACCGCCATGCCTCCCGCCGCGGCCGAGACAATGCAACATTCAAAACAGGGATAAAGAAGGTCTGTTCTCTCCTGCTCGGGAAGGGCCGGAACCCCCACGTGGCGCATGCGAGGGCTGCGGCGAGTGAGAACGCCCTCACCTCACCCTGACGTCGCGAGGACCAGTCAACGCCTCCGTCGCCTCCTTGCCGCAGCCCCGGTTGTGGAGGGGTTGGGGTCAAGGATCAGGAGGAAAAAGGGCGAGCGACACTTAAAGATGGCAGTCAGATTACCCAAGAAAACTTGTTGGGTGTAAATGTATTGTTCTCGATAGCTCAACACTCGCTTTCGTTGTCTTTTACTTTTACTTTTCTTGGTTCAGCGTGGTGTGTGGGCATTATGTTCATCTGTATATGTTTATTGTATCACTACTATATTGATACGACTAAATAATATATAACTAATTCGACACGGGCGGATATCATGTTAATAATTATCCCATTTCGAGACCCATAGAGCTCCCAAGCGTCAGGCCGCGGTGGGATATGATGCCGCCGAGGACTCTCACCAGGTGAGCATTGAGCTTTTTGTTTCTGAAAATTGTGACAGAATTAGGACAGATAATGTCAGCCTTTGAGGTGAGGCCTTTCCCCCGTCACGCCCACCGCCTGCGGGTGCTCACTCCCCAGCTGCCGCCGCTCCCGGAGTGCCGCCATAACCGCCACACGTTTTTCCTTCCCTACATCCCCCGCGGCCTCATGTCCGTGTGAGCCTTGAACAAAAACAGTCGACCCTCCATGCTGGACCCGTCGAGGCGCCGCGCTGCCCCTGCGGGATGGGCGGAAAATGCCATGTCCGCGTCGCATAAAGCCGGAGATAAGCACCGCGCCGGGGATACTCGCGCTTTGGGGGAAAAATCATGACTGACGACCGGAAAGACGCCGAAAAACCCACCGGAATACGAGAATTACCCACAGAAAGGAAAAAAATAGAATATGTAAGAGAGAAAATGTAAAAGTGGTGGTGGGAACGAGTGGGACAGAGCGACTGCGAGAGGACGGCAAGGGTGCATTACGAACGGCTTAAATCAAGGCGGTGCAAGGCGAGCCGGGAGACACCTCGCCCGCCGGAGTTACCGCCGGCCATAACGCGGCATTAGCAGGTAACCAGCGGGTGGCGGGCCGGCATTAGGGCTCACGGAAGGTCGCCGGTTCACATTAGCAGTCAGCCGGAATTAGATGTAACATTAAGAAAATTTGTCTAATGTGGGCCGCAGGTATAATCGCTGACATATTTACGAGAGGTATACCGCACATTAGATTAATTCAAGGTCGTACCTGAGGAAAAATACGGCCAGTAAAGCTACGAAAATTACGTGTGGGGTGAATGTGATGGTTGACTCACAGGCCATAAAGTGCGGGGCGAGGGCGGCCGCGTGACGGGCGGCGCCGAGCCGAAGAGACACACACAGCCGAGGCGGACATGTTGACGCCGAGCACAACACGGAACATGCGTCCGCCGGGAACAGGGGTCACGAGGCGGTGCGGTGTCTCGTGGCCCAGGGACATGAACAAACTTAACCGACTAACAGCTATTTTTCCCTCTCAACATTTGCGAAAACTTTTTAAAAGAAAATGAAAACCGATTCTAGCGTGTCACAGAGTCTTTTCCTGCAGGGTCGCGGATCGTTCATGTTTATATATGCAAGAGTGTTATTTCAGCGCCGTAGTTATACAACCTAGCACAGAGCCCAGACCGCCCAGGACATTTCCCCCACCCCCCCCCTCCAGCTCATTTGGCCTCCTGTAACCCGGCGGTGTCCTCCCAAAGACCATTTTTCATACTCATCCGGGTCCTCCTCTTTCCCCTCCTTTCATCTGTTTCCTTCACGCCCAGCCCGAAACTCAAGGCATGTCGAAAAATTAAAAGATCACACACTTACACACACACACACACACACAAACACACACACACACACACACACACACACACACACACACACACACACACACACACACACACACACACACACACACACACACACACACACACACACACACACACACACACACACACACACACACACACACACACACACACACACACACACACACACACACACACACGATTAAAAAGACATTTTCGCATTTAGCTCAATTAACGCCCGAAATCCTTGACGGCGCTTTTTAGGAAAGGTTTTCCACATCACGAGAAACTTTTCCTGAAGAGCTTGACGGGAAATCCCAGTTAATGGCGAGTGTGACAACCATGCTCCGCCTTCCTTCGTGGGGGGGAAGGAGGGGGGAGCGGGAAGGGTAAGGACTGGGAGAAGTGAGGTAAGGGGGAGTGAAAGAGAGAGGGAGGAGTTAGGGGGGAGTGGCAGGTCTTGTGTCTGCCTTTATCATTTAACCATCACTTGGCGTTCATCCCGCCATTACTCCTTTGCACACTTTTTCTTTTTCTCCCAAAAAACAAATAAAATTCTTCACCTCAAGACTGCACACTTTTCACGCGGGCGTCAAGGAAAACAGGCCCGCCCTCGGCTTGCACACCCCCTCCCCCAGCACACCCCTACCCCTGCATACTCTCTCCCCTGGTGCATTCCCCTCTAACCCCCAACCCCTCCCCACCCTACCATGCAGCGCGGGGTGAGGGGGGGCGTGGGGCGTCGCCTCCACTCCGAGTCCCCTTCGATAACTTACTGGACTCGCAGGTGAATCTTATGGACATATGATGAACCTTTTTCGTTGTTTTGTACGTTTGTAAAATATCTTATGCGTACCTTTGGAGTATGCATGGAATATTCTGGTTGCCTAAACAGTCGTCGATTGATACTTTTAAAGAAGCAGAACATATGATGGTGATCTTTTCCTTCGTGTTTACATCCGTTTCTATGGTGCTCTTTTTTTCTATTTGTATGTACTCTAATCATCTCATGCATCTCAAGGCACAATAATAGGCCATTGGTGTTCAGCTTCAGGCGGTGCTAAGGCGAGCGGATTTTTTTGTATAGTGAAGAATTTTCTCGCTCATTTGACGTATGCTGACCCCGGGTGCTCGCTATATACTGAATAGTCCACAGACAGTACAGGGTAGTTCTCTGTCCAAGAAAACAGACACCCGTCTGCGAGACACGAAGTCGGGGCGCACCATGGTCACATTCGTGCACTGAACACTGTTACCGCCATTTCGGTCATCATTCGACTTAGATGTTGTAGACCTGTTCAGGCTGGGAGAGCGTTACTGATAGTTACTGATATCATGTTTTCTACAAATATGTGGAGAAAATGGCTGGTGAAAACGTCCTGAGCTGTCCGTACTTTGAACTTACTTTTGTAATACATTTTCCGACGAATGAAACATGCATTGAGAGCTACACTTCTAGTTCCCAAGGTCAGCGAAGGACATCGTGCCTTTAGGTGAGGAAAATATTACAGATCATACCACCATAAATTTCCCTCCAAAATATATTACTTTGTATTTCCCATCACCACCACCAGTCACAATAACCATAACCACCACTACCACACAGCAACCACCATCACTATCAGCACCACAGCCACATCCACTATTACCACCCCCATCACCACCACCCCCGCCGCCGCCGCCGCCGGAGAAGAAGGAGCGAGAAGAAGCGTGATAAAGGAGAGAAATGGTCCGTGGGAGAGAAGATAAATGAGGTGGGTGTTGACGGTGGAAGCCGCAATAATAACAAGATGCTCTCTCTCTCTCTCTCTCTCTCTCTCTCTCTCTCAAGTGTGTGTGTGTGTGTGTGTGTGTGTGTGTGTGTGTGTGTGTGTGTACATAAAAAAAAATCAATCAAGTAGAGTTTGTAAGCAACTGCAGCTCACATATAACACCACAATCATTGACACTAGCAAAATCAAAACCATTGACCATCAACAGTAGCAACACAATGTTCAACACCACCGTCACCACCACCATCACGATCAACACCATGCACCGTCACCACCAACAACAACAAAAACAACACCGCCGTTACTATCACTCCACACATAACACGACCCCAACACCATCCCCATCACCAATAAGTATCACCACCACATCATAATAGCCGTCCCATATTTCATATTTCCTATATTATTATTTTCTTCGCTTGTCTCGCTATCAGAGCTGCGGTTCGCATGTACTTATCACTCTTAGGTAACTGTTATCATTAGCTTCCAACACCTTCTACAACCCGTCACACAACCATCAACACCAGCACCCAAACACCCATCACCAGATATTCATGAAAGTCTTGCGGGTGATACAAAAAAATATCTAGCCACCATCACCACGGCTAGTATTACAAAGCGCAATCTCATTCATCCTTTTACTTTCACTTCCTTTAAACTATTTATGTATGAAAATATATGTAAAGGAATTATAAAAGGATATTAGCAACTACTTCTTTTGGTGTTGACTTACCGCCACCACCACAATCACCACTACACTCACCACCACACTCAGCCCCAGCAGTAGTATTACCACTAGTTCACCACCACCACCAGGACTTACCACCACCATCACCACCACACCCATGGACGAACCCCCAGCCCTATCAGTACCCTCACCACCAGTCCACCACCACCACCATCACCACCACACCCATGGACGAACCCCCAGCCCCATCAGTAGCCTCACCACCAGTCCACCACCACCACCAGGACTTACCACCATCACCACCACCACCACTACCACACCCACGAACCCCCAACCCCAGCAGTAGCCTCACCACCATTCCACCACCACCACAAGGACTCACCACCACACCCACGAACCCCCAGCCCCAGCAGCAGCCCCACCACCACCACCACCACCACCCTTACTTTGGTTACTGTAATATCGCCGGCAGCCCACACTTTCGCCGGGATTACTATCATTAGCCGAAGGATGCCACCACAACCGCTTACAAGTCGCTTATACAAACTGACAGCACCCTCTTCGGCCCCGCCACAATCACCGGCATCATAGCCATCACCATCACCCAGGCGCTCACTCTACCATGCATGCTCTCACCTGCAATCACACACCTCACCATGCACAGGTAGATTCACCACTATTACACAAAATTTCATCGCTAACACCATCACCTCCGTCACCACCACCATTTCTACCACCAAAACTTTAGCAAATTTCACCTGTACCATAACACTAACCATACATGGCTCTATATATACACGTTGTTTTACTGCACACCACCACACCAAGCAGCACTATCACCACACTCACCGCCACACACCATAGCACCACCACCATCATCACCACTACACCACACAACACAATCACCACACCCACCACCACACAATAACACACAACCAGCGCCAACACCAACCCCCAACACCCCCCCCACCACCACATCACAGCAGCGGGACCACCATCACCACCGCATCACCACCACCACCACCACCACCACCATGCTCGTGGCTCTGCGAACGTGTAGGACTCTAGGATGAGGACAGGTAGGAATCCATCACCCAGCGGGGGATCCTGAAGGAGCGAGGGGGACACCCGGAGAGAGAGAGAGAGAGAGAGAGAGAGAGAGAGAGAGAGAGAGAGAGAGAGAGAATATACACTAGCTGAGGAGAAAGAGAAGCATGGCGAAGGAGGTGAGGAGGAGGAGGAGAGGGAGGGAAGGAGAGGAAAGTGTATGAAAGAGAAGGGTTAATAAAGGCGTTCGTGGAAGAGGAGGAGGAGGAAGAAGAGGAGGAAGAAGGAAAGGAGGCTGTGGTAGTGATGGCAAGGGGTGACGGTGGAGTGAGAGAAGAGGAAAATATGATAAATAATAAAATAAAAAAAAAGGAGAGGAGAACAGAGTGAGACTGGGCGAGGAGAACTTTCTGCTTTCCTCTATTATTTTTTTCTCGATCCCCGGACACCTCGAGATAACCTGTCAAGTCCACAAAAACAAGAACCATCTGTCTCGCCCATCCTGCGTCTGCGTCTGTGTGTGTGTGTGTGTGTGTGTGTGTGTGTGTGTGTGTGTGTGTGTGTGTGTGTGTGCGCTTCACCCCGGCGCCGCGACCAGCCCCATTCATCTCCGCAACAACTGGCTGGAATAATTGTCACATTCTGCCCGGGTCGGCCTTCCCTTTCACGGGCCGAGTCGCGACACAGGAACGAGATGAAACAAGACCGAAATCCCTGAGCTAATTAACAAGTTGGGAGCATGGGAACGCACGGGGAGGGAGGGAGGGGGAGAGCGACAGGGAAAGAGAGAGAATGACAAAGAGAGATAGAAAGAGAAAAGGAAAAGCAGATAAACAAGGAACCACTCACCCAGCCAACCAACTAAGCTACCCAGGAACCCAACCAGCCAGTCAGCCAGTCAGTCAACCAGTCAGTCAGCCAGTTAGTCACCCTGCAGGCAATCAAACAAGCAAGATACGAAGCCAACTAGCCAGTCAAACACTTACCAAGCAACCTAGCCAGTCAAATACCCAGTCAGTCAATTACCCACTCATCCAGCCAGCCAGTCAGCCAGCCAGTCACTCACCCACCCAGTTAGACACCCACCCATTCAGTCAGCCACTTAGCCATCCAGTCACCCAGTCAGCCCGCCCTGCAGTCCCCGGCAGTGCAAGGCTTCTGAGGTCTGGCCGTGTGACGTGAGTGTCTGTCCGCGTCGGGGAGTCCCGGACCTATCTGTGGCAGGGCCCCGTGTCGCCTAGTGTCCGGGCCGCCCCCCGCAGCGCCCCAATATTCCGCCATGTCCCCCGTCGCGCCCCGCTATCACCAGGTTTGTCCTTGTCCGGGGGGGCGAGGGAGGGGGCAGGGGGAGGGGCACGGGGAGGAGGAAAAGAAGAAGACGAAGGTAAGAAGAAATGAAGAAGAAGAATGAGTAACAGGAGAATGAGGAGGAGTAGAAGGAGTAACAGAAAAAGGAGAAGCAGAAGGAAGGGGGAAGCGGCGAGAGGAATGAGAGGAGGGAGAGGAGAAGACGAAGAAGAAGAAAAGAGGATAAAATGAAGAATAAAGAGGAAGAGGAGGAGTTAGAGCAAAAGAAGGAGTAACACAAGAAGGGGAAGCAGAAAGAAGAGAGGGGGGAGGGGGGAGGCGGAGGAGGAGGAGGAGGAGGAGTTGGAGGAGGAGGAGGTAAATGAGTGGAGGAGGATGAGTGCAAGTGCGTGTGTGTGTGTGTGTGTGTGTGTGTGTGTGTGTGTGTGTGTGTGTGTGTGTGTGTGTGTGTGTGTACGAAGGAGGTTTATTTGGGTGATGAAGACGCGCAGCTGATAATCATGTGGAAGCAAAATGCGAGGTGAGTAATGTGGTGGCGAGGTGGAGTGGTGGGTAAGCGATGAGGTGGCTCGGTGGACGGGAAAGGTGGAGGTGACCCGCGAAACGCACACTCTGGAGGAGGAGGAGGAGGAAGAGAAGGAGGAGGAAATGGAGGAGGAGAAGATGAAGGAGGGGAAAGGAGGCAGGAGGTAAAAGGAGGAGGAGGAAGCAGGGGAAAGAGGAAAGAGGAAGAGGGGGAAAGAAGGAGGAGGAAGGGAAAAAGGAGGAGGAGGAGATGGAGGAGAGGAAAGGAGGCATGGGGTAAAAGGAGGAAAAAGCAGGGGAAAGAAGAAAGAGGATGGGGGGGGGGTAAAGAAGGAGGAGGAAGGTAAAAAGAATGAGGAGAAAGGGGTTAAAGAAGGACGAGGAAAGGGGAAAGAAGGACTAGGAAGAGGGAAAGGAGGAGGAATGGGAAAAGAAGGAGAGGAAGAGGGAAAGAAGGAGTAGGAAAGAGGAAAGAAAGGAAGAGGAGGAAGGCGAAGAAACCGACGACAAAGAAGAAGAAGAAGAAGAAGAAGAAGAAGAAGAAGAAGAAGAAGAAGAAAAAATATAGTGCCATTAGTAAAATAAAATATACAGGAGGTGCGCCAGGAAGGAAGATGTGTCCCCAACAGAAGGCGGGAGGGATGGGCTGCAGGAGGGGGGGGGCCAGAGAGATATGCTGAAGGGTACGGGGTGTGGGGTGATGGGGGTAAGCGAAGGTATGCTGAAAGGGAAAGGAGGGGTGATAAGGGGGAGCTGGGGGAGAGCTGGAGCAATGGGGGTGACGGGGGATAAGGAGGGGAGAGGGCAGGGGGGTGGAGGTGGTAGGGAGATGCTCGGAGATAACCCGGGGGGGCCCTGTGGCTTGTCTTCCCGTGAACCACAGAGATAACAACGCGAGGACGGCCCTGTTTGTCTTCTCTCTCTCTCTCTCCCTCTTCCTCTCCCTCTCCTTCTCTCTCTCTCTCCTTATGTTCCTCTTATCAGCTATTTTCCAGGAATTATCAACCCCCTCCTTCCCTCACTTCCCAAGCACCTGCCTCGCTACCTTTGTTCTACCCTTCCTTCGTCACTCCTTTCTTCCCTCCTCTTCTCTACTTACCCACGTCCATCCCTGCCTCCACTCCCTTGACCTCTCTTACCCTACTGCTCGTCTTCCTCCCTTTGTTGAATCTTTCCCTCATCGCTCCCTTCTTTCCTCCTCCACTGCTGACCTTATTTCATTCCTCCCTTCCTCTCCCTTATACATATGGCATCTTATTCCCTCTCTCGACAGCACTCCTCTTTCATCCTCCTCTTCCTCTTCAAAGCATAATTTCAGTCTCAGTCTTGCAACTCACACCTTTTCCAAGTTCTCTGTTTCACTTACTTGTATTTCTTTCATGTCTTATTCTTTCTTCTCATCTCCTTTGCCCCCTGGTGTAATAATCGATAAGAAGCTTCAAGTGGCATCGTCATCTTCGTCTTTCTCTCTAAGTCTGAAGAGTAACACATCATAAAAATCAAGAGATGTGTGTGTGTGTGTTTTTTTCCAGTCTTAGCATCGTCATCTTCGTCTTTCTCTCTTCTTGTGTGTGTTTTTTTTCAGTCTAAGCATCGTTATCTCTTTCTCTCTCTAAGTCTGAAGAGTAACACATCATAAAAATCAAGAGATGTGTGTTGTTGGTTTTTTCCAGTCTTAGCATCGTTATCTTCGTCTTTCTCTCTAAGTCTGAAGAGTAACACATCATAAAAATCAAGAGATGTGTGTTGTTGTTTTTTTCCAGTCTTAGCATCGTTATCTTCGTCTTTCTCTCTAAGTCTGAAGAGTAACACATCATAAAAATCAAGAGATGTGGGTTTTTTTTTTCCAGTCTTAGCATCGTTATCTTCGTCTTTCTCTCTAAGGCTGAAGAGTAACACATCATAAAAATCCAGAGATTTGTGTTTTGTTTTGGTTTGTTTGTTTTTTTGTTGACAGTCTTAGTTGTGTTTGTCCAGTCCGCCTGTGAGTGGGTGTACTGGACAGCCACGAGCACACTCACCACGCCGCACCCGTTCACTTGGCCGGTAAATTGGTGCCGCTATTACCCTGTGCCCTGTCACCAGCTCGTTAAATTGCCCGCTAAGTAGCTACGCACCTATACCTCCCCCTAGCCTCTCCCTACCCCGCCTGTCAAGCCTCGTATGTAGAGTCCTCGTGGCAAGGTAAACACTCCAGACCGTGAACATCTTACCCGCGAGTGAGTACAGGTGGGATCACACACAGGTAAGTAGGAAAAGGGAGGGGGGCCATAGACAGGTGGGTACAGTAAGTGTCAGACAAAGGTAGGTAGGAAAGGGGGGGGGGGGGGGCACGGATAGTAGGGAGCAGTAGAGACACACAGGTAGGAGAGGGTAGAGGGGCAGACAGGTAGGTACAATAGGTGGCAGACACAGGTGAGTAAAGAGAGAGTAAAAGTGATGGATGTGGATGAGTAAAGAACACCTTGCTGAGTGGGTACAGGTAAGGGAGACACACACACACACACACACACACACACACACACACACACACACACACACACACACACACACACACACGTGGATGAAAGAGGTACACATGCAGTTGGATACAGGAGACAAACAGAACAGGTGAGTAAAGGATGAAAAACAAACAGGTAAATAAAAGGAGAGGAGGAGGAGGAGGAGGAAGAGGAGGAGGAAGTGGACGAAGGAAAACAAAGGGACGAGAGGATGGAGGAGTATGATTTTCTGTACCACACAATGAAAGAATAACACCACATAATAATAAGGTACAAGCAAAACACAGACACAGACGCACAGACACAGAGGGAGGGGGCACAGACGGCAGGATAAAGATGACAAGAGCGAGGAGAAAGAAAAGAAGGGATGGACAATAGTGGGTACGTGCAGGAGGCGAACAAAAGCATACGGCGGGTGATACATAACGAGAGTGTTTAGCTGAGCGTTGCGTAGAAAGAGGCGGAGTGAGTGAGTGTGTTCAGGCGCGCGCACCGTACCCACTCACAAGACTACGCGATCCCTTGCCTCCTTCCCTTCTGGAGTATAATAATCTCTTTCTCTTAGAACCTCATTTTTATTTTTTTTACAGCAGAGGAGACAGTGCAAGGGCGTAAAAAAAAATAAAACAATAATGAAAAAAAAAAAGCCCGCTACTTACTGCTCCTAATTGCCTCACTAACTACTTCTTACTCTTTTCTCGTTCTCCTATTTGATATTTATAGTTCCGATATCCTACTTATGTGGCGTTTTTTCGTTGTTCTTTTGTGGTATTTTACAGAAAAGAAGATCGTTCCATCGCCGTGTATAGTGTTTCTTTTTTTGTTAGTTTTATCTTTGTAATTTATACGTTGTTATCTTTACCTATTCACTCTCGCCCTTATTACATCCTCCCCATCCCATTATCTGTCCTCCTCCTCCTCTAATCCTCCACTCTCGTATTCTTCTTTTCCATCATAAAATTTCCCTTCCAGTTAACCCTCCTCCCCTCCTCTCTTCGCGGGATCACCTGGGAGGACGCGTCACCCCGTTGGGAGTAACCACACTCGTCCTCAGAAGATGCAAGTGTGGCAGCGATCGTCGGGGAGAAAGTAAGTCCCGTATTCCCTGACGCTTTTGGCCTCTTACGACAACTATTTACAAAGGCCACAAAGAATATTAATCGGGTTCTAATGAGTGCTTTTTCGCGTTCATGGTATAGAAGTCTTGTTAAACTATCACTAGGCTCACAAAACAGCTCATTAAAATACACACAACCTCTACAAAAGCCTTATCAAAATGTGAACGTGTAAGCTCCGAAATGAGTATAGAAGAGCAACACTGAGCGAAGTAAAGAATATGGAAGAGCTAGAAAGATCACGGTATAGAAGTCTTTTTAAACTATCACTAGGCTCACAAAACAGCTCATGAAAATACACACAACCTCTACAAAAGCCTTATCAAAATGTGAACGTGTAAGCTCCGAAATGAGTATAGAAGAGCAACACTGAGCGGAGAAGTAAGGAATATGGAAGAGCTAGAAAGATCACGGTATAGAAGTCTTGTTAAACTATCACTAGGCTCAATAAACAGCTCATGAAAATACACACAACCTCTACAAAAGCCTTATCAAAATGCGAGTGTGTATGCTCCGAAATGAGTACAGAAGAGCAACACTGAGCGGAGAAGTAAAGAATATGGAAGAGTTAGAAAGATCTGTAGAAAAAAAAAAAAGGAAACTTGAAGAGGCAACGAAAGAGGAATGAAAAGATACTAAAAAGAAAATTAATAGAGGAGAGAAAAGCGAAAGCAACGACATGGAAGGCACTGAAAGACACGATAAAAGGAGGAAGAAAAACATGAAGATTGAAGAAGCAAAGGAAAGAAATATAACGTGAAAAACGGAAGGAAGGAGTGTGGGAAGCAACTGTGAGGGAAGACAGCGAGGAGGAGGAGGAGGAGGGGACCGTGGAAAAGGATGGGAAGGAAAGGAAAGAACGCAAAGGATACTGTCGGAAGGAGGGAGGGACAGACAGGAGGAAACGGTATGGAAAGGGATCATGGTTGAATGGAGGAACGGTATGACGGGAGGAGAGTGGACAGGGTGACAGGACAGGAGACGGTGAGGTGGCGTGAGAATATCATGGACAGTGGTAGTGGTGGTGGTGGTGGTGAACGGTGGTGGTAGTGGTGAAGGCATCAGTTAGCGAAGTGCTGTATAGGAAAAGCGTATTGCCTCACCTCCTTTTCACATAAACCACACAACGAAAGTATTAATTCTAAACCAACGAGAAATAATGAGAATGTTACGAACTTCATTTTTCCTACTTTAAAATGCAAAGTTAAGCCTTCCAATTCCTATTCCGATTCCATCTCCCTCTCTCCCTCTCCCTCCCTCTCTCTTTCTCCCGCGCACCTGTTCCCCAAGTTTTCTTTTGTTTTTATTCCCCGGCAATTACTCGGACTTGCTGATTATGTTGATTCTTGTGTGCCCTTGTGGGAAAGAATATTGGCGGCGTTTACCTGGCGGAATAAAATTATCCTAGTAAATTTAGATACACCTGTTAACTTTTGCTGTTTATCATTGTTGTAATCGTTGATCTGTTAGTGGTGGTAGTGATGGTGAGGGTAGTGGTAGTGTAGCAGTAGTCATTTAGGTACTTAGTGGTCAGTGAGGTACATAATGATAGCCACATCGTGACGAATGTAAAAGTATATAACAATGGTGACAGCAATGTTGGCAAGAAGTAGCAATATTTAGGTGACATGCTACTACTGGTGATGGTGGTGGTGGTGGCGGGGTGGTGGTGAAGAAGTGGCTGTATGTATGTTGATGGGTGAAAGTTGATAAGGGGGAGAGTGGTTTTAAGGGTAGTGATAGGTGATGGGTGCCTGGAGGTGCAGCTGTGCGGATGAAATGGTGATGGATGAGAGAAGTGAGTACGTGGTGATGGTGGTGGTGAGGTGTTGCATTGGTGATGAATGAGTGGTGGAGGTGTTGCTTTGGAGGTGTGCTAGATGAAGGTAATAGGTAAGTGCACGCGTTGTGATGAGTGTGAGAACTAAGTGTGTGCTTAGGTGAGTAAGTGTTGAGTGAAGCAGGTGAGTGTGTGCTGGAGTGAGTGAGGGTGGTCGTGGGGTATGGGTGGATGAGTGCGTTCTGACGGGTAATGAGTGCTTGCATGATGAGTGAGAAGTAAATGCGTATATAGGTGAGTAAATGGAGGTGCTATGAGTGTTGAGTAAAGTTGGTGAGAGCGGTGGTGATGGGTGTTGGGTGAGTGAATTCATTGAGAACGGTGACGGGTGAGTGAGGGTCGTGGTGCTGTGGGTGTTGAGTGAAGCATATGAGTATGTGTTGGGGTGGGTGAGGGTGGTGGTGGGTGATGGGTGAGTGAGTGAAAGTGGTGGTGGGTGATAGGTGAGTGCGTACGTTGTGAAGGGTGATGGGTGAGTGCGCCGGTGAGAGGGTCGCTGACAGGTGTGGGTCCGCCCTCATCAGGTGAGCTGCCACGGGCCTCAGCAGGTGAGTGACAGGGCATTGTTCCGTGGGCGTGTTGTCCCCACGGTCCAGGAGCCTCGAAGCCCCTCCACCACCACCACCACACCACCACCACCACCACCACCATACTTACTCCCACGGTCATTATTACTATTACAACATTACCATCACCACTACAACATCGCCAAACCACCACCACCACCACTACCGTACCCTTATATACTCCCACGGTCATTATTATACCATTACAACATAACGCGTACTATCAGCTCCCAAAATACCACCGTCACTGCATTCCTACTATCACGGTCACCATTACAACATTAACGTCAACACCACAACACCACCGTCACCACCGTTACCATGCTCCCACTGTCCCTATCACCATCACATCAATATCATCAATACCACAACACTACCTTACCACCACCATCACCCTCGCTGCATTCCCACTCTCGCTCTCACCATTACCATCATCACCATTACCATCATCACCATTACCATCCCCATCACCACTATGCTACTCTTCCTGCCTTTATCACACTGGCACCATCAGTTTTACCATCAATCATTAACGTCTCAACACCACCAGTACCACAAACACCATTATCACCACACCATTATCTTCCTCTCTATAAACCTGCCATCGTGAACACTATCGCGAAGTTCCATTACCACAATTATCAGAGGTGCAGCATAACGACCTCTGTCACAATCACTAGTAACACCTTTGTATACTAAACATAAGAAGGGATATATAGTGGCGGGGAAACTTACAACGGGGGGGAAGAAGTATGGGTGTATTGTTATGGTGGTGGTGGTGGTGGTGGTAGCTAGTTTCACCCATAAACACTTCCATAATAAAATGTTCTATACCCTTTTACTTCACCCCCCCCCCCCCCACCCTACCAATACCTCATTATATATCAAAGTCATTACCGCTTACATATTTTGCCCATAAGAGAGACCATAATAAATAAACCCTTACACTCTCTAACTGATTTATATTAAGAAAGTTTATAATGCCTAGAAATGCACTACAACTAATTAATGTGACGAAGCTTTTATTTTCCCAAGGTGTATAATGTATTAATAGCTTATGCAACATCATTATCATTACTTTCTTATCTCCCATCCCATAAATCTAATTACCACTACTGCCATTATCAACATCTCCACACCCTCATCACCACCACCACCGCCACTACCCCTGTCAGTAACAATAACAACAAAAAACAAAAAACCGGCTGCCTTCAACACCACCACCACTGTTTTCATATTATCCATCCCATTAATCTAATTACCACCACCCTTACCACCACCACCACTACAACCCCTACCAGTAACAATAACAACAAAAACAACAGACCGACTGCCTTCAACACCACCACCACTATTTTCATATCTCCCATCCCATTAATCTAATAACCACCACTGCCATAATCAACACCTCCACACCCTTACCATCACCACCACCACCACTACCACCACAAATAACAATAACAACAAAACAACACACCGGCAGCCTCCACCACCACCATCACCGCCCCTTACAGCACACCACTTCATAAAAAAAAAAAATTTAAAGCCTCACCAAACCTCAATCTCCCTCACCCGATCTCAGAGGCGAACACTTGCTTTCCCGCTCCTTCGGCTTCCTTCCATCCTCACCTGGTTGCTGATAACCGGTCTCCTCCTACCTCATCCCTGCCCACCTCCCCCTCCCCCTCACCTGCCCCCCCTCACCTGTTCTGCTTGTTAACATCGTCCACCTTTCCACTAATTTGTCTTTGAACCGGACTGCAAACCACCTCACCGCTATACCTGTCTGATGACTTATTACGCTCGACCCACTAATCTGTCTGTTGATGTTTGTATTATTCTCAAAAGCTGCTGCTGTTGGCGCTACTATTATCACTACTACTACTACTACTACTACTACTGATGATGGTGATGCTACTACTATTCTTGCCCTCCCTCTCTTCTCCTCCTCTTCCTGTTCCTTCCCGCCTGAGCCAGTAGCTTTCCCACCGGTCCACACTCCCTTTCCCGGCCCCACACTCCCTCTCTGTCCCCGGTCTAATAGGCAAGTCACCTCATTGCAGTCTTCCATTTACGGTTCGCCAGGCTCATAATAGAAACAAATCGTATTCACCGACAACACGGGTCCGCCAACTAGCACGCTGACCTTGCTTGCTGGCGGCTCCCGCGACACCGGTGAGGAGGCTCGTCAGGACAATGTGTCGAAGTTGCTAATTATGTGGAGGTGGTTTTTACGGTCTCTCTCTCTCTCTCTCTCTCTCTCTCTCTCTCTCTCTCTCTCTCTCTCTCTCTCACACACACACACACACACACACACACACGTGACATGTGCCGCCCCATCCCTCACACACACACAGACAGGCAGACGGGCGGCGTAAACAAACAGACTTATCGACAGGCGTGCAGATCGATACCCGCCATCTGCTACACGTGTATAGGCCGGCCGCGCCCCTCCAGCCAGGCGGCCGTCAAGGGTATGCCGCGGGGAGGGCACCTGGGCACCGACTGTTCACCCTTCGCCAAAGACCACGATGGCCATAAAGTCTGCCCAACTCTTCTCTCTACCTCTCTCCCTCTCTATCTATCTATCTTCCTTTCTTTCTATCTGTTTATCATCGCTGCATCGTCTTCCATTCCCACACACCACATAAGGCCGATGCTTCTCACTTAAACCCAACCACTGATCTTCCAAGCTTTTCATACAGATTCCCAAATACTTCTTATACATTACGCTAGCGACCCAATTGCAAGCTTCTCACGAGTGGTAATGATGGTAACTATATGGCGGGTGTTTGTTGTTTTTGCACCGCCTAGTCTTAAAAGAATATATAGGTGACAGTATTTTGATTTAAGTTTGTTAAAGTATACTTCTTTCTGTGGACCAATGGGAATTTTGTAACTTTCACTGTACTGTAAATTTCCACCTTTTGGTCAATAAACTAACTAACTAACTACCAAGAACTGTGAGGCCCGTGTCATCTGGTGCACGGTTATTTATTTTTGATGCAGTCTATCGCAATTTCGCAGCCAAGTACTAGAGCAGAGGTAATGCAAAGACTACTTTATCACTCCTACTACTACAATAACACTACTACTATAACTACTAAGCTACTATTATACCTCCACCTGACGCCCCCCTCTCTCTCATCGCCTCGGACGCCCCACAGAGAGGAACGACCAGTCTCCATCGAACACACGGTAAAGCCGTGCCCCCTTCCCCCCCTCCCCCCAAGCAGAGGGCGTGGCATTTAGGGCCCTGCTGCCGAGGATGGAAGAAGGGGGACGCCGCTGCCCTCACCCCTACCTAGAGTTAGCATCCACCTTGTTGACGCAGAAAAGGGCAGTAAAGGATTAAGTGAAAATATGAGGGGATAACAGCTAAATGAACTCAAATTCTGATAACGAATAAAAACAAAACAGAAGTGAAGAGGTAACAAGAAAAACTGTAACTGTGACGTCTAATAACTGAATTCAAATGAGGAAAAAAAACAGAGAAAACAAGACAAACTGAAATTCTGAAGTCTAATAAATGAATTCTAATAACGTAAAAAAAATGTAGAAAACAAAACAAACTGAGCTTCTGACTTCCAATAACTGATTTCTAATAACTTAAAAACAAAACAAAAAGAAAAAAATGGAGGAAACAAGACAAACTGAAATAATTATGAATTCCAATAACGCAAAAAAAAAAAAAAAGAGAAAACAAAACAACTGAAATTCTGAAACCAGCACGCCATCTTTCCAAATCAAAAAGTGACACCTACCTATACAAAAATAATAAAAAAAAACATAAAAAAAGAAGAGAAAAATAAAACTAAACTCGTGCATCGCCCCGTCCCCTGTCCCCTATACAGCAGCGAAACAGTACTTTTCCTTTTCCCCCTTTCAGACGGCTATCCCCCCTCCCCTCACTCTCCCCCCTGAGGACACACGCCCCTCTGCCCCCCACCCCCCTCAGCGGCGTCTTGGGGAGAGTTAGAGAGGCACATAAACATTTACGACGGAGGGGGCGTTGCTGGGGCGTTCAGGAGGAGGAGGAGAGAAGGAGGAGGAGGAGGAGGAGGAGGAGGAGGAAGAGGAGGAGGAACGAAGAGCCGGCGTAAAGGGCGCTGAGGAAAGGAGGATAGCAAGGGTGATATCAAGCGGGAGTAGGGAGTGAGGAGGCAAGAAAGGGACGGAGGGAGAATGAGAGAGAGGGAGAGAAAGAGAGGAGGGTGACGGTAGGGGCAAAAAGGACGGCGTGAAGGGAAGGCGAGGAGGAGAAGGAGGACTAAGAGGTGGCAAAGGAATGGACGGTAAGCAGCGAGGGATGAATTTACGGAGAAAGAGAGAGGAGAAAGAGGGTATAGAGGACGAGAGAGAGAGAGAGAGAGAGAGAGAGAGAGAGAGAGAGAGAGAGAGAGAGAGAGAGAGAGAGAGAGAGAGAGAGAGAGAGAGAGAGAAGAGAAGACAATCAACAACAAGAACAATAAGAGTCACCATTGAGGCAGAGAGAGAGAGAGAGAGAGAGAGAGAGAGAGAGAGAGAGAGAGAGAGAGAGAGAGAGAGAGAGAGAGAGAGAGAGAGAGAGAGAGAGAGAGAGAGAGAGAGAGAGAGAGAGAGAGAGAGAGAGAGAGAGAGAGAGAGAGAGAGAGAGAGAGAGAGAGAGAGAGAGAGAGAGAGAGAGAGAGAGAGAGAGAGAGAGAGAGAGAGAGAGAGAGAGAGAGAGAGAGAGAGAGAGAGAGAGAGAGAGAGAGAGAGAGAGAGAGAGAGAGAGAGAGAGAGAGAGAGAGAGAGAGAGAGAGAGAGAGAGAGAGAGAGAGAGAGAGAGAGAGAGAGAGGAGAGAGAGAGAGAGAGAGAGAGAGAGAGAGAGAGAGAGAGAGAGAGAGAGAGAGAGAGAGAGAGAGAGAGAGAGAGAGAGAGAGAGAGAAAGACGTTCCATGGGGTGAATTGTTCCCCACGTGGAAATCTAATAATCCCTTCGCGGATCGAGTAACGTCCTGTGGTCCTCACCGCCCGAGACTCCTGCGGCGGCGTTACGCGGCTCACTACGCGCCGACGAGGAGGAGAAGGAGGAGGCGACTGTGTCCATCTCATGCAGCGCGGAAATGGCACCCCCTCCCCCCTTTCCCTTCCCCCCTCACTCACAGCATCTAGGTGGTATATAGTGACGGTGGTCGTGGAAGATGGTGATACTAAGCCTATGAACAAGTATTTAGTGGTAGGGAGACGTACAGCGATGGGGTGGAAGGACAGAAGGATGGTTGTGATGTAATGGTGGTGGTAGTAGTGGTGGTAAAGTATGGTGGTGATGGTAGAGTTGAGTACAAAAAGTGGTGGTGAGGTGTATACGTGGGTAGCTATAGAGTATGTGAGGTGGAAAGAAGTTCTGGTATTGGTGATGTGACCGCAGGTGGTGGTGGTGGTGATGATGACAGTAGTGACAGCAATGAAACATAAATAGGAGTGGTAGTGAGGTGTTGAGAGGAGGAAGAAGCTAATGTATTGGTGATGTGACTGATGGTGATGATGACAGTGGTGGTAAAGGACAGTGATGGTGAAGGATAGTAGTGGTGAGGTTATAACAGTGGTAATGAGTTATATATTCCCATACCTGAGTTGGGAGGAGAAGGAAGCTCATGTAGTGGTGATATGACTGATGGTGATGATGACAGTGGTGATAAAGGACAGTGATGGTGAAGGATAGTAGTGGTGAGGTTATAACAGCGGTAATGAGTTATATAATCCCATAGCTGAAAGTTGGGAGGAGAAGGAAGCTCATGTGTAGGGTGATGTGACTGGTGAAGGTGTAGGAGTGTATCAAGACACCTCTCCACCCGAAATTGACCTCTCTCTTGGCTACTCTTTACTTTTTTACTTTTGTGGGAGCGGCGAGTAGCGGGCTTCTTTTTTTGTGTACCCTTTTTGTTGCCCTTGAGCCGTATCCTTTGATGTAAAAAAATAGAAGAAAAAAAAGATGTCCATAGCAGGAATGGGAAGGTGGAGGCAGCGGGGAGATAAAGACACACAGGTGAGGGGGTCCTACAGGCTCATGTGTCCAGACGTGGGGAGACAGACCCGCGCAGCCTCGAATCCCTCATCAAGTTCCAATCGTCCCCTACTCCAGGCGCCACACAATCGACACACACAAAAACCACAAACCTGGGAAGTGGAGGAAAGACAGAGAAAAGTTACTTAAGCCCAGGAGAGTAAGTGGATAAAATGCGCATCCCACCACAACGCCAGACCCGGGACATAACTGCAGGGAGTGATTAAACTGGTCCCGCATGATGATCGGAGCTAAGGTCTCCCATCTTTTTGATCACTAGACTACACCTGATTAATGGCGGACAGTCGGGAGGCGCACAGGGAGTCAGGAGGGGAGGGCGATCGTAAAGGCTGTAACTCGGCCTGATCATGCGCCGGTGAAAGCCAGGGGAAGCGAAACTCGTCCCGTGCATCCCAAGACAGGGCAGGATACATAAAAGGCGGCCTGGCAAGCACCGGCGACAGACAAGTGACCCGCGAAGCATAATGCCTGAGGTGAAGACGTGGCCACAGACTGCTGCAGGAATGTATACAAGGGTCACCAGCACCACCAGCACCAGCAGCATCAGCACCAGAATCTGCACTCTTCATACAAGGAAAATTTGTGTCGTGGTGACTTAGACGCTCCTCCTGTTGCTGCTACTGTTATGAAACGTTATGAGAAGTTGCATTGGCGGGGGAGAGCGAATGGAGAGGGAGGGAAAAAAGCAATAATAAAGAAGTAATAGTAGTAGACTAGTAGTATAAGCAACAGTTGTAGTAGTAGCAGTAGTAGTAGTAGAAGTAGTAGTAGAAGTAGTAGTAGTAGTAGTAGTAACAACACAATCACACTCCCAAGAGGTCGCCACAGAGCAGGATACTTCTAATACAAAAAAAAAAAAAAAAACATCCCGGCCACCAAACAAAGAGTGCGAGGAGGGAAATAATAATACTATCACAACGTGCGCCACCAACCCAGAGGCAAATAAAGTTGTCGGATCGCTGTCTCCCCTCAGCCAGAAAAACCCGCGGGAACGAAAGCGTGCTGGTGATGGTGATGGTGGTGGTGGTGGTGGTGACGGTGGTGGTGGTGGTGTGGTACAAAACTCCCCTCATTCATAGCTCCCCCCCCCCCCCCCCTTTCAGAAAGCAAGAGCGTGGTGGTGTCGGCAGAAGAGGAAGAGGAAAAGGAGAAGAAGGAGGAGGAGGAGGAGGAGGAGGAAGAGGAGGAGGAGGAGGAGGAGGAGGAGGAGGAGGAGGAAGTGGAGGAGGAGAAGGAAGTGGAAGAGGAGGAGGAGGAGGAGGAGGAGGAGGAGGAGACAGAAGTTGTAGTGGTGATGGTGGCTGAGGAGGAGGAAAACGAGGAGGAGGATGAGGACACGGAGAAGGAGAAGAAAGAGGAAGAGGAGGAGGAAGAGGAGTAGGAGGAGGAGAAGGATGCAGTAGAAATAGTGGAGTTGATGGCTGAGAATGAGGAGGAGGAGGAGGAGGAGGAGGAGGAGGAGGAGGCAGAGGTAGCAGTGGAGGTGATGATGGTGGCTGAGGAAAAGGCAAAGGAGGAGGAGGAGGAGGAAGAGGAAAAAGGAGCAGAAGTGATAGTGATGGTGGTGGCTGCGATGGAAAACAAGGCAGAAATAGTGGTAGTGGTGGCGGTGGTTGTGGTGGTAGCGAAGGTGGTGGCACGTTACAAGGCTCCCCTCACTCCCCGCGGCCCCCGACCAGCGCGCCCTCCACACAGCCGCAAAAACGAGCGACCTAATGTGGCGGTGGCGTGTGTGGCGGCTGTGTGTTCCGACCCGCCAGCCCGGCCGTCAACTTCCTCCCAACACCCACACCGCCGCCCCCTCTCCCCCCCTCAAACACACATCTCTTTCTCTCTCTCTTATGCACCCAAATCATCTCCTCTCCCCTCTCTCTCCCTTCCCACTAACCTCTTTCTCTCTCATGCACCCAAATCATCTCCTCCCCCCTCTCTCTCCCTTCCCACTAACCTCTTTCTCTTTCTTCTCCCACCATCTCGACCTTCCTCTTTTCCTTTCTACTCCAAGCACCCATATCTGCAGCTCTCTCCCCTCCCATTAACTTCCCCCTTTTTTCCTTCTCCCATCCTCTCCCATATGCACCCTCCCTCTCTCCTCCTTTCTTTCCTTCTCCCATCACCTACACCATGCACCAGATCTTTCCTCTCCCACTTTCCTCACTCTTGTCTCTCTCCATTTTTCCTTACTCCCTTCATCCCTCCTTCTCTCCTTCCCTTCGCATCTATGTAAGGCAAGCTCCTCCTGCTAAACCTCTTCAGCTCACCCCCAAACCCACCCCCGGACCTTTAAAACCAACCCTCCCATATTGGCTTATTTTTAGGATCGAAACTACCGACGAACTGCATTCTTGTACCGTGCGTCGCGAGGGGTGGAGGGGTAGAGGGGTAGAGGGGTGAGTGGTGGTGGTGATGGTGGTGATTGTGACGGTGGTGAAGGCGGCACTATCGCTGGGTCGCCACAGAGGTCGGAAGTGTCGACAGCTTGACTGGCCGCGGAGAATAGAGTAGTTTCCGGCGTGGGAGAGGAGAGGAGAGGAGAGGAGAGGCAGACAGGGAGGCAAGGAAAAGAAGAGAGAAGGGAGGGCAGGAAGGCTTGGCTGGGAGAGAAGGGAAGGGAGGAAGGAAGGGAGAAAAGCAGGGAAGGAGGGGAAAGAGGGAAGGAAGAAGGGAGGAAAAGGGACAAGCAGACAGGAAGGAAGGGAAAGAGGGAGGAAGGAACACATGAAAACTTAGAATAAAGGAGATACGAGGAAGAAGATGGGAAGCAGGAGAAAGAAGGACAGGGAGACATGAGGGAGGAGGGTGGGAGGCAAAAGGAAGGAAATAAAGACTGGAAGAAAAGTGAGAAGCAAAACAGAGGAGGGACAAGAGGAAGACAGGGAACGGGAGAAAGAGGGAGAGAAGAAGCATGCAGGCAGACAGTATGGAGAATGCGGATAAGTGCATGAGAGGGTAAACAAATAAAAACGAAAGAAGTAAGAAAGGGAGGTTAGCAGCGAACTTGGGAGGAAAGCAAGGAGGGAAGAGGGAAAGAGGGGGAAGGGAAGGAGCTAATGAGTGAAGGGGTATGAAGCTAGAGAAAGAATGAAGAGGCGAGGAAGAAAATAAGATAAAAGGGACACAGAAAGAGGTATAAGAAACAAACAGGCAAGCAGGGAGAAAGGAAGAGGAGGTAAAAGAGTACTGAGACATCGGGAGAGGGTGGAGAGGCCAAGAGGAAGGAAGAGTGGAACCAGACATTTATAGGAAGAAAGAAAACAGGAGGAAGGGAGGCGGAAAAGCAGTTTGGAGAGAAGGAAGGAAGGAAGGGAGGCAGAGAGGGAGGGAAGAGGGGAAGGAGACAAAAGGTGAGGAAGCGAAAAAGAAATAGAAATAGAAAGGGGAGAAGGAAAGATAGAAAGAAGGGAAGGAGACAAGAAGGAGGCATGACAGCAGTTTGGAGTGAAGGAAGGAAGGAGGGAAGGAAGGAAGGAAGTGAGACAGAGAGGGAGGGAAGAGGGGAAGGAGACAAAAGGTATAAAGAAGCGAAAAAGAACGAGAAATAGAAAGGGGAGAAGGAAAGATAGAAAGAAGGAAACGAGACGAGACGGAGTGAAGGAAGAAAGGAAGTGAAGCAGGAAAAGAAGGAAGAAGGGAAGGAGACCAAAGGCAAGAAAGCGGAAAAGGAAGAGAGAAATAGGAAGGGAAAGAAGAAAAGAGAACAGAAAGAAGGGAAGGAGACAGATGGTGAGTAAGGAAAATGGAAGAGAAATAGAAAGGGAGAGAAAAGGTACAGAGGGAGGAGAAAGGGAGAAAGGAAGAAAGTTGAACTACATATTATCTACTCTATCAGCGCCTTCCTCCCTGTACGACCTTCCCTATATGCTCCCTTCCTCCCTTCGCCTTTCCTACCTCTCCTCCCTACACCCCCTGACCTCCCTTCCTCCTTCCTCCCTTCCATACTCCGGTCATTTTCTTTCTCCTCTTTCTCCCTTCCCCTCGTAACTCCCTGGTTCTCACTGGTAATCTCCCCTGTGCCTCGCTTTCCTCCCTTTCTGTCTTGTCTCCCCTTGTAAGTACACTCCCCACTTTCCCACTCGTCCCCTTTGATAACTCCTCCCATAAACCTTCCTACACTCACTCCCCTCACACACCCTCACTCCCTTCCTTCCCCTCTCTTGTGTTACCGTTTTCCCTTCCTCCTGTTTTCCTTAGTTCCCCCTTTCATCATTTCCTTGGTCTTCTGTATCTTGAGTCCGTTTTCTTTCTTTATTTTAAGTTTCGTATAACAATGACTTTTTTGGTATGTGTGAATATTGATTTTATTTTTTTTCCTTTTTTTTTCAAGTCTAATAGTACCAGTTGTTGTTTGTTGTTTTTTAAGTTCCGGTGAAATCTTACTCTCAATTTATTATTATATTTTCTTGTGTCACTCCACTGTCTAACTTTTTTTTTAACCTTTTTCTTTCTCCATTTCTCCATCTCCTTCCTT
>NC_066520.1:12099708-12142208 GCF_024679095.1 Eriocheir sinensis
GTGCATAATACGTCTTGCTGTGTACATGTTATTTTGTGTGTGTGTGTGTGTGTGTGTGTGTGTGTGTGTGTGTGTGTGTGTAATTGTGTATGTGTGTTTTCCATGTCCGCTTATATATGTGCACTCACCGATCCATAGGCCTGTCAAATATGGGTTCTGGATATATTTACGTGCATGTTTTATTCAAGGCACAAAACTTCAAGGTATAAGGTGCATAATACGTCTCGCTGTGTACATGTTCTATTGTGTGTGTGTGTATGTGTGTATATATGTGTGTTTTCCATGTCCGCTCCTATGTGCACTCATCGATTCATAAGCCTGTCAAAAATATGGGTCCTGGATATATTTACGTGTATATAGTTATTTGACCACACTAAAAAAAAATAAGGAACATGTTAATTTAGTTCAGATTGGATATAAAGAACAAGTGACAATAATAAAAGTAATAATGATGAAAAGGACAATAATGGTGAGGAGGCTTAGAAGAAGGAAAAGAAAAAATATTACAACGATATTATGTGAAATTAAACCCTTTCTTTATAAATATATTTCCTAATCTAATGCACATACAGCTTAGTGTAACGGGCTTGTCGGGGGGCGTTTAAAGGGTGTTGATTAAGACTTCAGCTTCCTTAAGGCGAATTATATTCGTAGCCTTTATGTACAAGAAGCGTCGGAGCGAGAGCGACTGTCGTTGTGTGTCAGTCGGACTCTCGTGAAGGAGTGACGAGTTACATGTTGAAAAATAATTGTTACAATTGGTCATGTATGTCAAGGTGACCTCTGCGCATCATCGGAGTGCTAAGTATACAAAACTGAGACGGTAAACACTGACGGACGACATTCCTATAAGGTGGCGTGATCTATCTGTCGTGGGTTTTTTCCATTGACAATTGTATGCCTAATTCGTGGTGATAATAAATAATAATAATAATACATTGATATCTTACTATAACATTAGCTTGCCTCTATACAAGCACTATTCTTTTCAGTGCCTTTCCTCTCCTTCCTACGTTGGGGTGAATTGAAAAAAAAAAATTACAAACCTTAGTTATTTCTTCAAAACGCCGTATAGAAGAAAAAGAGGAAAGGAGAAAGGGAGGAGAAGGGAAATAAAGGAGAAAAAAGGGTGTGGATGGTGAGAGAGAGAGAGAGAGAGAGAGAGAGAGAGAGAGAGAGAGAGAGAGAGAGAGAGAGAGAGAGAGAGAGATGAAAACTGAGAGAAACGAGAAAAAAGAACAATGGAGAACTATGAGAGAAAGGAAAAATATACAGTGAGATGTGAAGGCAGTGGTGATGGTGGTCCTTTTTACCGAATAAATATGCAAAAAGGTGCCCGCAAAGTGTACAGTCCAGAGGTAGCGAAAGTAGGGTTCCATTTACGTAGACATACATATACAAACATACATACATACATTACATAAGCAAATACATACATAAATATCCAGAGAGAGAGAGAGAGAGAGAGAGAGAGAGAGAGAGAGAGAGAGAGAGAGAGAGAGAGAGAGAGAATGCCAGAAGGAGGAGGAGGAGAGAGGAGGGCGGTGCGTATTGATTGTCGTATTATTGGTTCGGTGATAAATCCATGGAATCCTATGTTGTAGCTGGGCAACCTAAGGAGGGGGGGGAGGGGGGAGGGGACGCGAAGGGAAGGGGACAACCGGGGTGGAGTTGATTGTGGAAAAGGGAGAGGAGGAGGAGGAGGAAGGAAGGGTGGGCGAGCGAGCGAGTGAGCGGGCGAGTGATAAGAAAAAATAAATAAGTAAATAAATAAAAGGGGAGACTATAGCGTAGGAAGGAAGGAGAAACAGATGAAGGAAGGGACAGAAAAGGGTGCAGGGAAGGTTGCTGGTGGGAAGGGATTAAAAAAAGGGAAAGGATGATAGGGAAAACGAAAAGGAGGGAAGGAGGAAAGGAGGGGACGGTAGATGTGAAAAGGGAGAGAACGGAAGAAAAAAAGGGGATCGGTAAGTGGGAAAGAAAGAAGAAATAGGAGAGCGAAGAGAAGTGAGCGAGAGAGAGAGAGAGAGAGAGAGAGAGAGAGAGAGAGAGAGAGAGAGAGAGAGAGAAAGGAGAGAAGAGGGCAAAGCTGAAGATCGAGAGTGAAAAGGGAAAAGTAAAGGATGCGAGAGAGGGCTGGGAGAGTTAAGCGGGGATTGGAGAGAGAGAGAGAGAGAGAGAGAGAGAGAGAGAGAGAGAGAGAGAGAGAGAGAGAGAGAGAGAGAGAGAGAGAGAGATGACAACTGAGAGAAAAACGATAAAAATAACAATGCAGAACTGAGAGAAAGGAGAAAATATATAAACGAGTGTAACCTTAAGAAATGTATAGGCGTGGAGGAAAAGAGAGAATGGAAGAGGCAGGATAATGGAGGGCGTGCAAGGATAAAGGTGAGAGGAGTAGGGGGAAGGGAGAAGGGAAGGGAAGGGAGGGAACAGGAAAAGAGGATCGGAAGAGGGAGAGGAGAAGGAAAGAATCAGCGGAAGGGGGCGGTAAAGATGAGAAGGTGGTGGAGAGGAGCAAGTGAAGAGGAGAGAATGGAGAGGGGAACGAAGAGGCGAGGAGAGAGGAAGAGGAAATGCAAGGAACCAGACTGAAAGGAATATTGGACGGATTAAGAGAAGGAAAGGAATATTTTGTTATGATATAGATGTCTTTTCTTTGTGTGTGTATTTTATTTTTCTGGGTGATAAACTGTGTGACCCCGTGTATGTGTGTGTGTGTCTGTGTGTGTGTGTGTGTGTGTGTGTGTGTGTGTGTGTGTGTGTGTGTGTGTGTGTGTGTGTGTGTGTGTGTGTGTGTGTGTGTGTGTGTGTGTGTGTGTGTGTTATACGATGCATCATTATTGAAACCTCATCACCTCAAAGCACAAGAAATGAAAACCACTTCTACCATCATCAACCTCACCATCATCATCATCATCATTATTATCAGGTAAATGAGACAAAAAGGAATGGTTAAGGAAAATGAAAAGATAAAATGAGATGATAACAATAATAATGGTGATGGTCAAAGTGATAATGATTAAAAATAAAAGCTGAAACACGTGCAATAATTTATACATGAATAGCAAAATGAAAAACAACAACATCAACAACAACAACGTGCGTGGGACAGACTGGCCAGGTGACACAGGTGGGCAGGCTAACGGAACACCCATATCACCCAGCCGACCCCCGCCCCCCCCACCCCCAAAAAAGAGACAGATAGACGGCTTTCTCCTCCCCCTGAGCCCTCTTCCTCCCTGCCCCCTCCCCTCCTCCTTTCCTTCCTTCCTTCCCTTTTCATCCCCCCCCCCCATTTTACTTATCCGGACGGAGGGTGACGTGGCCGCTAAGCCGAACCGACACCGGATAACTGAGGCCAAGCCGAAGTCTGGGGGTGGGACGGGGGGGGGGGGGGGAGGAAGAGGAGGGAGGAAGGGAGGAGAGGGTGGAAAGGGATGGGAGGAAGGAAAAAATAGAAAGGAAAGAAAGAAAAAAAGGGAAGGGAAGAAGAGAGAGAGGAAGGGATGAGAAAGGAGGGAGTGGAATTCGGGAAGGGAAGAGAAGTAAGGAGAAAAGAGAGAAAGGAGGGTGCTTCAATAACCTTTACATTAATTCGTTATGTTGAACACTCGAATAATAATAATAATAATAATAATAATAATAATAATAATAATAATAATAATAATAATGATAATAGTAATATGACAGAGCATCAGAGCAAAAAAATAGCACCATTATCAACAATTTTACATGACAATTGACAGGATAATGTTCAGCTTAAAATGCGTGCAGTAGAATGACAACATGTTACGTGTAGATTTTAGTTTCTGATTAAATTCAGTCATCCCTCTAATACTTTGCCACCACCGTTCTTCCTGATACTCACTGGTAACATCACCTTTAGAAGCCATAATATGATATCACCAATGTATGCATGATCTAATTGTACTTATATAGGGAATGACAACGACGACTATATACGACAAAGACGACAATGACAACGATGGCAAATCCTCAAGATCCTCAACAACTCGCCATCATGCATACCTCATACCCTCGCTTTCCCTAATTATATCAAATTAATTATCCCCGCCCCTTGTCCACACCTGCAATCACCTGTCGTGATCACCTGCTTCGCCTCTACTAAATAGCTCGACCCTCGCTTCCCAGACCGCGGCTCTCGAGACAAGTTCGGAGCGGTGGTTCACGTCATGAGCGTCCCGCGGTATGGATAATTAAAATTTTGCGTGCTTGGGGTCTGAGAGAGAGAGAGAGAGAGAGAGAGAGAGAGAGTGTGTGTGTGTGTGGGGGGGGTCAGGTCGCGCATTCGAAACCTGATCCGTCTGCCTTCCTTGTTACATCTGCGCCCAGTAATATCTGGTTTGTCATTTGTAATTTTCTATATCTCTTACCTTCATTTAATCTCGAAGCAATAGCCTGGTAATACTGATATATGATCTGATTCCCCTCTCTCATTCCAGGGCGTTGCTGCAGTAATTTCCATCCTTCACTTCTCCACTATTTATTAACGTTAAAAATATATAAGTATAAACATTTGGTACATTTCCTAACTCTGACAATATTTCCACGAATTGTGATGCTTCATAATAGATGGCGGAGGGGGTGGGAGTTCTGAGCAGATGAAAATGACATCCAACACTTATAGCCTAATTTGTTAATCTTAATTCTGGCTTATCTGCATAGTTATATAATAATGGTGAACCAATCGAAAATCTAACCTAACCCATTCCAACTTAGTAATAATCAGCCAATCTTTGAATAGCCTAACACTCTAACCAACCCTAGACCTAAGTTAATTTTGTATGTAAATAAATACAACGTATCAGTCAGATATTTCTTCTTCTTAGTGTCATGAAAGCGGTATTATTAAAACGTGTTATTTTCTCCTTGTCCTCGGGTTAATTCTCCCTAATTCCGAGTTATTGGCGAGGCTTCCGTGTCACTTGCACCTGCCCAGACACCCTCATCAGGCCGCGTTTCGCCCCAATTACAGATTATCAGCCAGACGGGATATTGTTTGGCGCGTTGGTCTGCTTCCCAGATCCCTTTTTATGAGATGTATCAAAGACCCCTCAAGGAACTAAGTGGCTGTTGCCTTGGCGGGTCATTACGTGTCTCTTACAAGTGTCTCAATTATCCACATCTTAATACACCACACTGACGAAAATAGGGGAAGGTCTGAAACATGTTCTGCCAAATTCAGCCAAACTCATTTCTTTCTTTATAGGAGCAGCGATTACCGGATTTTTTTTGTTTGTTTGTTTGTTAGTTTTTTGTTTTTTTACTTTTGCCCTTGAGCTGCTTCATTTACTGTAAAAAAAATATATCAACATTTTACGACGTTTTGTCCAAGTTATTCCCGAAAAAAAAACGATACACGGCCCCTGAAACCCACAGTAGTGAACTTATTCTATGCCCAACGAGGGAAGGACTCATACAACGCTGCTTGTTGCGACACGATACAATAAGTGGGTTTCGTATTACTATTCCCTAGCTACGAACGAGTATTTATTCTCTGGCCAGAAACGGGACATTCTCTAGTCAGAAATGAGGTCATATTCTACCCAGCTCCATACAGATTCCACAGATGTTCTACACAGACATTCGACACAGATGTTATATACCCAATGTTCTACACAGACATTCGACACAGATGTTATATACCCAATGTTCTACACAGACATTCGACACAGATGTTATATACCCAATGTTCTACACAGACATTCGACACTGATGTTATATACCCAATGTTCTACACAGACATTCCACACTGATGTTATATACCCAATGTTCTACACAGACATTCCACACTGATGTTATATACCCAATGTTCTACACAGACATTCCACACTGATGTTATATACCCAATGTTCTACACAGACATTCGACACAGATGTTATATACCCAATGTTCTACACAGACATTCGACACTGATGTTATATACCCAATGTTCTACACAGACATTCGACACAGATGTTATATACCCAATGTTCTACACAGACATTCGACACTGATGTTATATACCCAATGTTCTACACACATTCGACACAGATGTTATATACCCAGATGCTCTACACAGACATTCGACACAGATGTTATATACCCAATGTTCTACACAGACATTCGACACTGATGTTATATACCCAATGTTCTACACAGACATTCGACACTGATGTTATATACCCAATGTTCTACACAGACATTCGACACTGATGTTATATACCCAATGTTCTACACAGACATTCGACACAGATGTTATATACCCAATGTTCTACACAGACATTCGACACAGATGTTATATACCCAGATGTTCTACACAGACATTCGACACAGATGTTATATACCCAATGTTCTACACAGACATTCGACACAGATGTTATATACCCAATGTTCTACACAGACATTCGACACAGATGTTATATACCCAGATGTTCTACACAGACATTCGACACAGATGTTATATACCCAGATGTTCTACACAGACATTCGACACAGATGTTATATACCCAATGTTCTACACAGACATTCAACACAGATGTTATATACCCAGATGTTCTACACAGACAGCTCCAGACAGATTCCAAAATACGCCCAAATACATGATCAACTGGCGCTTCAATTTGAGACTGAGCAGCAAGCCTAATCACATTCATTTCCTTCCACCTTCGTCGTTCTCTTCATACCATTGCATCACTTCAGGATTATGAGAAAACTATAATACCACAGAGCATTAACTAACCTTATAGGAGGCAGCGGCTGACCCTTGGGTGGGAAACGCAAAATAATACACTGGTTTCTTAGTTCACAGTTCACAAGCGGACACACACACACACACAGTCAACCACGTGCAATGACAGGCCAAGCACCCCACGCGTCGGCTGCCCGCTTGGCCTGCCATCTGGGGAGCGGCGTGTCATCACATCGCCTTTACATTCACCGATATCAAGATAATTATTCTAAACGTGTCTGTTAAATAAATCTAATACTGAAGTCAACTGAATCCTCTTTTTTTTCTTGTCATATGCTCAATAGTGGCCACTGGTAGCGTCTGTCTGTTATAGTTTTTTTAAGTTTTCTACAGTAGGCTACTTCAGCTTCCGGTAGGTTATTTCAATCTTTGTAACGCAGCCGACATTTATTAATATCATACATGTTATTAGGCTGTTTATTAGTAATGTGAATAAGCATGAACAGAATGAACGTGATCGTGAAAACTTGTCTCCCTATGACACAAATATTCCATAAATTGTCGTACGTCTGATTCCAGATTACATAATAACGTTTTTCATAACTCGGATGTAATTTTTACATAATTAAAGGGTAAGGTATCGACTAACTATAATATGCCATTCATTCGCAATCTCATTTACGTATTTCATAGAAACAATGTGTGTATCAGCGATATTACTGTGAATTCCTGAATTGAACTTTGTATTGGTGCGAAGCGGGTCTATCAAAGAAAATTTAATATTTTAGGGATGACTGAAACGCAAAGAGGCAGGGACGGCCATGACTTGCAAGTTTGGACTCTTAGGTTTGGATTATTGTCGAGATGGATATAAATAGCAACGAAAATCTTTTTTTTTTTTTCCTTTATAGGCCGACGGAACATCGTCTTTTTTCGTGGATTTGCAATAGCATCCCGAGGAATTATTTCAAAAGAAAAGAATTGTTTAATCTTAGTTACATTATTCCGAGATTAAATCAGCCTAATATTAAGTCTTTTATAGGCTATAATATTCAAGAACTGAATGTGTTTAATCTGTTTGAGATATGTTAACAACCGGTGGCGTTCGTAATAATCACAGAAGCTGCAAAACCTTAGAGTCATAACCCAACTGACTAACAACACAGGTGCTCTGGCCTCGCCCAAAAACGTGTTCTTGCTCATTTTTTGTCTTCAGAAATACTTCGCATACTTCCATTGTCTACAGACTCCTGTTTGCTCATAGTGTCTTGTGTGACGTGGTATGGGCGGAGTCTCCCACGGGCGGCAAGAAGTCAAATCCATGAGATGCAACCAAGGAATGCAACGGCGCCGCATAATTCAACGGCAGTGCAAAAAGCTGTGCACACTAATCGATACTCCTACTGTTTGGTCAATAAGGGACCGACGGTATCTGGCACTCGTTCTGCCAAACAAACCATTTACTGATATGTGAACAGAACACGCATGAAAGGAGACTACCCATCCGTCTGTACTCCTCCCGGGAATCGAACTTGGGATCTCTAGGTGTGAGCCGAGCAAACCGACCACTGCACCACGGGGTAATGTGTGCACGAATGTGTGTGTGTGTGGGGGGGGGGGGGGGGGGGGCCCCAAGGCTGGCAGTACGGTACGTTTTCGTACCGTACTGTGCGGTAAAAATACCGTACCGCAATTTCGTACCCTTATCGTACCATCAGGAAAATATATACATACCGGTACATAAAAAAAAATATTTGTTCAAAAATGATTAAGGTACGTCAATAAATTTGAAAATGCACATTTACAAAGTGGATACACATGTATCAGGCCTCCTAAGTATAACCTACCAGGCGCTAATGGGCAAGAAATTAAAAAAAAAAAATCTTAGGATGATCATTTGTGGAAGCCTGTGGTAGGGTACTGTTCGGAATTTTGTTAAATTTTCCTTACATATATCATACCCTAGCGTACATTTGGAAAATTATCATACCGTAATTCCGTACCGTACTTTTTATCAAAATTTCAACCGTGCCGTACCGTAGTGCCATCCTGTGTGTGTGTACGTGTGTGTGTGTGTGTGTGTGTGTGTGTGTTGGGGGGGGGGGGGGGGGGATTTGGATTAAAAATTAGTCACCCTGCAGCAGCATGAAGCCTGACCCTTTTCTCAACCAACACACACTTTTAACGCTCACATCAAATTCAGTGTTATTCATCGCAGCTTTAAGTCATCATTTATACCTATTGGCAGGCAGTAAGTTGACGTTATATAAGAATAGAAATAGAAGTCTACAGTTGTATTTGCTAATTCTGTGTCTTCCTTGTGATAATGCCTATTCGTAATTACTGACAATTTTACAAAACTCTCTCTCTCTCTCTCTCTCTCTCTCTCTCTCTCTCCGTACTATCTATCATTATCTCTCATTATCTCCTCCCTCCTTCCTCTCTGTCTCTCGGTTCCCTTGTCGGTAGCCTTCCTTTGTTAACGTAATAAGATGACGATCCTCTAATTTACATATGAAAGAGGTTCGAGGCTTCCTATTTCACAATGTACGTACACTGCGCGGCGAGCAACTCCACGGCTGAGGTCTTTGCTACGGCTCATTGGCCAATCACCCATCGCAGCAACGTGAAATTCCAGCGTCATTTCGCGGTAACGCTTCATTCACTTGCGTCGGTACTAGTCTTTTTTTTTTTCCTTTTTTTTTTTTTTGCGTATTCATTTATTTTCCTCGCCCTCCAGAGTCAGGTGAATCTCTCTGACAATGCGATTCTCCATTACAGTGAAGTAAACGGTGTGTGGTAAATCACGGGTCAGTAATTTGCATGCATTCACCTTTCTCAAAACACACACACACACACACACACACACACACACACACACTCGGAACTGGCTGAAAACCGACGGAACATTCTGGGAGGGAGACGCACAGGCCGCACCAAACCCGCTGTTCTCGAAGTCCCGCCCTGTAATCTTCTAATTAAATGAATGATTATAACTTCATTGATGGCTGTGTTCTGGCCTGCTTGACCCAGCCCACGTGGCGATTGGTGATTTGGAGGATGGAGGGAGGAGGAGGAGGAGGGGGAGGAGGGAAAAAGGGAAGAGGAGGAGGTGTTTGATGTTAGCCGACCGGAGGAATGCTTTAAGGGGAGTCTCCCTCACATGGCAAAATCATTGTATGTTATGTTGCATGTTTGCTTATTAATGAGGCCAGGTCACCACACCCTCGTACACACCTAAGAGAGAGAGAGAGAGAGAGAGAGAGAGAGAGAGAGAGAGAGAGAGAGAGAGAGAGAGAGAGAGAGAGAGAGGAAAACATATAATGACGGAAGAGGAGGAGGAAGCGATGTGTGGGGGAGACGGCGGCGGTGTGGGGAAGATGGGAGGTCCGACACTCATTATAGCGGCAGTTAGCAGCGGCGGAAGGGGTGTTGAGGCAATGGGGTGGGGGAGGAGGAGGAGAGGGAGGTCACATTAACATATCAATGGCTATTAACTCGCAAACTATGACCTTCCAGCCTCTTAAAAGACCACCCTCAGTGACCTCCCCGACACGTCCTGGTAGTGATGGTGATGGTTGTAGTGGTAGTGATGTGGTGTGGTGTTGAAGTTGTGGTAGTAGTGGTGGTTGTATGGTAGTGGTGTTGAAGTTGTGGTGGTACTGGTAATTGGTGCATGGTGGTGGTGTTGGCAGGGTGGTGATGGTGGTGCTGTGTTGGTGTAGTGCTGGTGGTAGTGGTGGTGATGGTGGTAGGGATATGATGGTGGTAGGAGTGGTGATGGTGGTAGTGGTGGTGATGGTGGTAGGAGTGGTGATGGTGGTAGTGGTGGTGATGGTGGTAGGAGTGGTGATGGTGGTAGGAGTGGTGATGGTGGTAGTGGTGGTCATGGTACTTTGGTGATGATTTGTTAGTGTGCCAAAATAGTGGTGATGGTGGTGCTGTGTTGGTGTGGTGATGGTAGTAGTGGTGATGGTGGTAGTGGTGGTGATGGTGGTAGTGGTGGTGATGGTGGTAGTGGTGGTCATGGTATTTTGGTGATGATGTTAATGTGCCATAACAGTGGTGATGGTGGTGGTGTAAGGTTAGTATGGGAAGCATTATAGTGGTGGCTCTGTGTTGTTGCTGGTGGTGGTGGTGGTGACGGTGGTGCGTCGGGGGTGGTGATGGTGGTGGTAATGATGATGAAAAGCGCCCTTCACCTCCCTGCCGTCGTGGGCCGAGCGCTTCAAGGCCCGGGCCACCAAGGGAGCGGACCACTCCCTCCCCCGCCAGGTGTCCGTGCCACTTCGCCTGCTACTCGCCGGCCAGGTGGTCCACGGCCTCTTGGTGGTCCTCCCTCCTTGTTTCTCCAGATGGCACATACCTCGCTTTCCTTCACACTGCCCCCACCCCATCAATTATTCTCCCTCTCTCTGTAGTCTTGGGTGCAGAGCTTCAACAATGGGTATGCAGTATTTTCCCTAAAAGGGTCGAAAATTTCCCCCAGTAGATGAATATTCCCCCGAAAACTCTAACAGAACCCCCCCACCCCACCCCTTCTCCCTATTGCTGTAGTTTTGAGTGCAGGGCTTCAACAATAGCTATGCAGTATTTTCCCAAACAGGGTCGAAAATTTCCCCAAGTAGATGAATAGTTTCTCAAATACTCTAATAGTACACCATAAGTACCAGAAAAGCTTGAATATAATCTACTGCCAAAAAGATTAAAGATTTGTCTGCGATGCCTGCAGGTGTGTGTGTCTTCACGAGTCACGATCTCCAGCACCATGGCGTTCACGACCCCCTGCGAGTGCACAGTCAGCAAGTGTTTGTACAGTCCGTTTCAAGGCACTCGGCTGTCAACTGAGGTTTGAGCTTGATATTTACATTGGCGCTTGAACTAGGATGAGCCGTGCCTTTCCAACGGTACCTTTGTTCGTATCAGCTTTTAAGTCATGAATTTTCTTATATCTTTATTGGATAGCTGTTCTTCCCTTGAGCTTTTAGATAGTTTAGATGGATAGTTGCTGTTCCCTTAAGTTTTCCATCGAGTTAGCATAACGTTAGTATAGTGACCTGGCGCAGCACTTGTAATTCACCGCCAACAGATAAAGGGCCATTTATGAAACATTACAGCCCCCAAGCACACACATTTGACGAGGCTTTCGTAGGAGTTGTGGGCATTTCCAGAGTTAGTTTTATGACCCTGGTGGTAGTTTGACCATTCTTCTGTACCATGAACATAAAAAAAACGCTCATGAGAACTTGATTGACCTCTTTTCTGGTCTTTGCAAATACCTGATGTGAGGCGGAAGCGTCTTACAATACAGACAAGACTCACCTCATCAACGTTTCTCTGCCATCGAATCACCCTACAATCTTATTTCCTTCGATTTGACAGTATGAATGTTCTATTTGTTATTTTATGTTGATGATGCCAGAAAGGGCGCTACTTTAGCGTGCGGTCTAGCGCAGTATATGTGGTCTATTCCAATATCTGTAGTCTAAGCAATATAATGACCTGACCTGTCTCCCGAGATCTCATCAGACGTATTATTATGAGTGTTCCTGCCTAAGTAATGACCCAACCAGTCACCGCAGTCCAAGTTATGTAATGACCTGATCTGTTTTCGGAGACCTCAGTTTGTGGTGTATTGTCACCCGAGTTCTCGTGACCGGTCCATATAAAAGGACAATCAGAGAACACCCACATCACTATCCTCCTTACATTGCCGATAACATCGGTATAACCCATTCTGCTAACTGCAATACTGTTAAAAGATTTCTATGGACGTGTCATTTTGACGAAGGAGACAGCAGTTGCATTTTTACGAGAAAACAGTCTTCTGGATGATAATAAATCTATTTAACTTGTTTTTTTCTATCATCATGCAGGTTCCTGCAGTTGAGGCGGACCGCACGCTGAATTGTAAATGGCCGGGTAGACCGCTCACTAAAGCGGCACCAAGTCCTCAGATTTCCTAAAATGTGTCGCTTTCCAAGACTGTTAAAGCTCATCAAAAGTTCAAATACTGTGAAATATTCCAAGTAGAAGCGCTGCTTGTGTATATTACTGTGCGTGCGTGCTGCGCTGAGAGAGAGAGATTTAAGATATTTTTTTAAAGATAACAGACTAAGAAATTGCAAACTATGGTGGTGGAGGTGCAGGAGTATGTAGGCTGAAGACAAAGTATCATGAATGCCCTGAGTGTGTGTGTGTGTGTGTGTGTTTGAGGTATTAGAAACAAAAAAATAATAAAAATCAAATGGATGCAGGTGGAGGTGGTGATGACAAATGTAGGGTTGAGGAAAGACAAGAGGAAGGTCCTGGCAACCTTTTCATACTTTGGGGGAAATTTCCAACAATGTTAATGACATGAGGTATTTATCATAAAGTAAACAAACTCTTACCGATTTCATTTTATCTACAAAATATCAAAGATACAAAATAGAAATAAAATCTTTAAGTACCTGTTACATATTACAACATTACCATCTACAGTATTGTCGACCACATAAAATATATAATTTATACTTTCCCATAATTTATTTTAAATATGACAATATAAAATATTAAAATTAATGAAGAATAGGTTACATCTGCTATAAATAAACTTACTTCTTAACATAAAAAACTAACTGAACACATATAAATCCTATACGAAACTTATGAAAGCCGTACTGATTAATTTTGTGATTCAAATAGAGGCCGTCCCTTGTAACACAGTACACGCTAAAAGAATGTCACATTTCTTATCAGTGAGCCAATATCCTACAAAGGCTGGGTAACAGGAAAAAAAAGGGCAATGAGGAAATTTTCTAAGTGTTGAAGACAAAAACTCAACATGTTTTACAAGTTCACAACTAAGCACTGCTCGGGAGACTCATATCTCTCATGTGGCATTTCCATTTTGCCTCGCATTAAAATAATATATATGTACATACATATATTACAACAATCATTACTGCAATGTTTACCTATTTGTACATTTTTATAAAAATATGATGGTAAAACATGGTCGGAGAATTGCACTTGCATGCCAAGAAATCAGTGCTGCACTATAAAAGCTACTCATCCTCCTCCTCTCCAGGAACCCTCCACTGAGCCTTCTTGCCAGCTTCATACAGCTTCTGAAGTTCCATCACCAAGTCACCCTCAGCTTTCAGTTCACAGTACTTCTGGTAGAGTGCCAGGGCTGTCCTGGCATCTTCAATACTGTCGTGTGTCACACTCTGGATCTTCAGTTCTGAAAAATAATAAGATTTATAAATTCCATCATCCTAAGTGGGCAAAGAGCAAGAAAAGTATCACTGCTTATGATTATATAATATTCTTAAAAGATGAAGACCAAAAAGTCCTATCAATATATCAATACAGAGCAAACTTTACTTACTTAGGAAATGCCAGGCAAGGAACTTGAGAGACACCATACGGTTATGGGACATATGGAAGAGATGCACTGTGTCAATCAGCTGGGCCATGGGAACGGTCATGTTGATCACCCTGCAGAGAACATAGAATTACTATTAATTCAAAAGTTATCATACGGTGATTCACCTGATTAATTATTCTTGACCCATGATATAATGCTCTGGGTCTTCAGCAGGGCTGCTTATGCCACTATGCTGCTGTAAAATACTTCAAAAACAAATTATATGAAAAATTTGTACAACAAAAAATGTTGAAGTATTTCATTATCAAAATTAAATCAATCATTACCTGAAATCATTCTTCAAGCCGTGTCCTACAAATTTAACACCCTTGTCGACCAAGTATCGAAGCTTCACATAGGTGGACTTGAGTGTTGTCAAATGCTTCTGTGAGAAGTTTGCATCAAGGTCTCCAGGCTTGATTCCTGAAAACTGTGTGAGGTAGTCGACAACCTGCTCCTGCGTAGAGATGTAGTCGTCCATGAAGGGTGTTCCTTCTAATGGGCCTTGTCTGCAACAGAATGACATCATGTTAAACTCTTGAGGTTACATATAGAAAAATCATACTTATTTTTTACAATATATAAAGATAATCTATAAAAAAAGCATTAAGCAAATGTGATGTTGCTTAGCACATTGATGATACACTTTACTCTGCTCTTTTTCAATCACATCTGATCAGGTCCAGTCTTTTGTTTCTATAGAATTACTGATTTCGTACTATGTGCAGTATATTCTCATTTTTTGAGTGAGCATCAATGGCAGTGAGGCATGTACTGACAGAGGGGAATTTATAATGTAATGGTACACCTGCCCATTCGTCACTACATTTTTGTTGCATGGACTAAGAGTTACAAGTGAGAGAATGGAGTGCCTTTCAAATCCAAATTCAAACTTGGCTCTGTGATACTGTAGCTAAGATCATTAACACAACACAGCAACCTTTTGAGATGAATATAATAAATCTATACAATCAAATTTGAGAAGTGGAAACAAAGCTGAAAATTTACCCTCTGATGCAGGTGATTCTGGCAACAGACTTGTGTGAAGGCTTGATGGTGGTGCGCGTGCCATCACTACGGATCTCTGCTTCCTCCTGGTGCAGATTTACAAACTCTGCATCCATGGCCACAAAGTCACCTGCCAAGCAACAAACAATTGTGTGTAAATTATAGAAGTTATCATACACATGGTGCTAAACTTATCACACTAAGCCTGCATATTACATTTTCACAGTTATATAAAAAAATTGTAGGAAGCAAGAAGCAGTATGAATTTGAAGTGTGTGACTACTACTAGAGAATTGAGGCATTTAAATATTACTACTAGATTAAGATGACATCAAACATAGCATAAACTTCTTACAAACTCAGGAGGCTAGATCACTTTTGTTTGAACTGATGTTAGAATGGCTAGTCTAAGTCTATAACATAAAAAAAGCTTCTGCTGCACTTTGTTTTATCTCATTAATTACCTTCACCAGGCATTTCATCAGCGGTGAGTGGTGTGAAGGTGATTCTCTTTCGCCCCCTCTGTGCCAAGGACTTGTCTTCTCCGAACACATCAGCGGTGATGGGGTTGGTGGGTTCCTGTTTCTGGAATTCTGAGTGAACTTTCTTCCGCTGCCAGTACAACACACATGGTGACTTCCAACCACAGGGAAACCAAACAACCTCTTCTGCAGCTATTGGTTGAATGCTGAAAATAAGACAATAACACATCAATAATGGCTTCTAATGTGTATGACCAGTAAAGAAGCCTAGAAATAAGGAAAATGTTGAATGTTGAGTGGATTATAATGCATATAAAATAATGCACATGCCACAGATACTGTTGCCTAGGCCTCAATACGAAGGCCATGAAAGAATGAAAAGAATGAATTGGTGTTTTATTTAACTTTACAATGCAAGTTCCATTAAAGATATTCACTGTTCTCACCACACATTTAAACCCATTAATATCCTGATATCCTCAACCTTATACAACATACAATACAGGTGAAGAGAACCACTGGAGTTTAGATATATGACCATCTAAGTGTGCTATGCAATCACAAATTAAAATCCAATATTTGTGATTTATAAATAATGGCTGGTTAGTATTCTTTATATTAGGGTATCAAACTTTCTGAAACATACCTGATATCATTCAGGAGATACCAGTGAGAGACAGACGAGACCTTTGCCCGGACATGGTAGCTAGGGCCAACTTTGATGCAGGCAACCAGATTGTTCTTATCCGGGAAGCGAGGGTCAGACACATGGGACACCACACCCACCAGCTCGTACACCACACCTTCCTCGTCATCAACAGATTCTTCAAGCTGAAAAAAGATATTAATTTATGGGTGCATTTACATAATGATAATTTAAACCTAATGTCAATATTTTAATAGAAAACTTTCCAATTTGCACATGGTAGTTAAATGTACCTCAGCCTTGGTGAGGTCCTTGAATGAAACAGTGCCGTCCTCATTTAGCTTTGCCTTCATGCCAAGAGGAACCCAAGAGTACTCCATGGTTTGGTCCAATAAGCTGAGAGCAGGAATGGGACCCATATCTAAAGAGGAAGGAAAAAACAAAGTTCAGATGTGAAGGTTTTTAATATTATATACAGATATATTAGACAAATAAACTCCTATTGACTTTCAGTATTTTGTGTATTAACTGCACAATAACATACCTTCATTGCTGTCGCGACCTGGATGCCAGAACCTGCAGTCATGCCGTGTGCAGGCCAGCCCGTACCTGCAGGGCCGGGCCGGGGAGGGCTGCGGGGTGGAGCTGTCTGGGTATCTTTTGGAGGGAGTTGATGGGCTTCCTGTAAGGATATAAATAAGTTGCAGCTATATGTGATATGAACACTAAGAAATGAGGGCAATTAAATTAAAAAAAAAAAAAAATCTCCAAATTATCCAGAGAAAGGGTATTTAAATACATCATGTTAAAGCAAGGATGCACTGTTGTTTCAATCACCAGTTATTACAGTAAATGAAAAAATGGGCATTAACACAATGAATCCCAACAAGATGCATTAGTATGAACCATGTATGTAATAGGAAACCATATTTTTGTAATCATTTGCAAGCTTGTTATGGCAGAGCATTTTGTGTCACTTAGTTTTTACTTTTACTGCTTGTAAAATACACATGCTGTAATATTTAACACATGCTGATATAGCAAGTAAAGAAAACAGGCACCATCAAGCTAACAATAGCAATGGGCCCTTCTTGCTGAATAAGGTTTACTCACAATAGCACCTTTAAAGAAAAGCTCCTCCAAAACCAACAGTGATGCAAAAACTTTACCAATAAGAAAATACAAAGCAGTCATGATGGTATCTAGCATTACTCTCAAGTAAAATATATCCACATTATTGTGATGAGGGCTGCCCTATGTAAAATTTTGTCTTCATTTTTATTTGCTTTGTTTTTGTCACCATAACCACCACCAGTCACTATCATCATCTTTTCTGCTAAAGCAAACCTCCTTCTGCATTTAGTTTGGACAAGTTTCACTGGAATACAAATCAATGTGACATACCTGCAGCTAATGCTGGAGATGCTTTCTCATTGGCTTTATTTTCTTTGTCTGTACTTGCTTGCTTAGCTTCTGCGTTCTTCTTTTCTTCCTCCCTCTTCTTATCCCGAATTTCAGTCAGCAACAATTCAAACTGATGTCTCCAATATTTCATATCCTGAAAGATATTAATCATCATCACTATCATCATAATCCCTATTTCATATAGATAAGATGAGGCTGAAACATATTGATAAAATATTTCATCACTGCTTCCAACCTTCTGTGTTTTCTTACTCACCTGAGAACTATCCAGACCACAGTTCATGGCCAAAATCTTTGGCAGGGTTTTGTAGCGGCGACATTGTTCAATGGGCTGATATCGGGTGCAGGAGTCACACCATGCCTGCCGTGTCTGCTCCAAGCTAAGACTCCTCTCAACCACTGATGCAAATGAGCACCTTTCTGAAATATAAAAATTATGATATTATCATATTTACACAATTATGTAATTATACTAAAAAAAATGTATTATTCACAATATTCAGATGTACTGTAATAGTACATACCATTAATGACTTCTGGAAATGACAGATTCACAAGAAGTGAGGTGGTGTCTTTGTGTATCTCATAACTACACTTGGTACACTTGTTGATGCTGACAACGTGGGCGCCAAAAATAGCGGCCACAGGGGAGTGCTCTCGCTTGTCTTGCCTCTCCATGCTCTTGGCTTCTTCATTTTCTGGAAGAAAGATCATGAAAGAAATGTGTAAAAAACAATATCAATAGAATAAAACACTAAAATGTGTCGGCAGGTTCATCCTCAAACTAAAATGGACCCTCATAAAGGCACCTTATCCATATCCACTACTCTCATATGCGGTTTTAAATTTGTGAATATGAATACCTCCATTAACATATCAACGAAAAAATCTGAAATCTGGAACACAGTCTCAAGTAAAATGAATAAAGGATTCCCAACATGCATGTGTACATGCTTTGTATGTGTAGTCAAAGCTTTCTCCTTCCTGCTATACATGTGTGGGAAATAGCAAGTTAATAATGATTATTATGAAAAAATGAGTCCTCTTACTTGACATTTCCTTATCCTCAAAGCCACCGTCGGCCAGGGACTGGATTTTTTCATCAAACTTGTCTGAGTGGGAGTGGTCCGCCTTTTCCTCAAGTGTTTCGGAGTGCAGCTGTTGTAAGACAAACCTGTTCCAGCTCTAAGGGAAAGAAATTAAAGATGTTTCAAAAGTGAACAAATATTTCAGTGCAGTTAAAAATAACAAATACAAAATATATAAAAATATATAGAAAATAACCAAGATATATAGAGCATATGATATTGAGATCATAAAAAGTAGGATTACAAAACTCTACTTTTCCATTTTAATGTAGAAGCTATCTAGCATTTGACTATCTTCCAAATTTAAAAATACTAAAAAATTCTAACCTGAATTTTTGTGGCAAAATTGATTTTTGCTCGATTATCCTGATCTGAAAGAGTAAGACCCATAGCAGATGCTTCAGGGATGGTCCTGAATGCCCTCAAGAAGTTTGATGCATGGCAGGGTATACCCTGGCCCATGCTGACGTCCAACATGTGAAAGAGGAAACCAAGCTCGCACACCAAGCAGAATTCTCGCTCGCACAGATGTGACATCATGAGAGCACGCAGGGGAGCTATGTAGTAGAACATCTGTAAAGAAGGATTTCTATAATATTTCTATGATACTAGTGTTTGTAATAATTACCTATACCCATTTACAATGTCTCCACCCTTGTTCCTAGTCACTCAAGGAGGTGCCCACTGCAGATACTAGCCACATTAAAGCCTCAGAAATCATAATTTCAAGTCATATGTTATTTTCCAAAACAAATTTTCCAGCATTTAGTCTCCTACTAAATGAATGAACAAATTCTAATACCTGAATCTAATGTATTCTACTATATACACTTATAAACAAGTAAACTATTCTGACTGCTTATTCATTATTATTATTACATCATTATTTTCAACAATTATTAACAATACACCACAACAATATGATGCAGCACTTACCTGAAGCATGGGGTTACAGTAGGAGTTTGGTAGAGACATATCAAGGCCTGAGAAACTTGTTCGGTTGTACTGATCATAGTCAAAGTCATCCATTCCGTGCTTGCCATACTTGATTTCAATTTTCCTGTACCGCCATGGAACGTGAACAGCCATCCCTTGTTCATTCTTTCCTTGACTGCATTCACTAGCAGTAGCCTTTTGCCCTTTTGTGCGATTGAATTTGTAGGGGACCTATGAAAATACTAATTATTACCAACCTAATCCCATTAAATGATCTGGTTAATGATCCAAGCCTAAAAACATGACGAAATTCAAAATAGAAAATGAAAAGGAATCATATTGTCCTATTTACACCATTCAAATCATAGAATTCCTCCTCACGACAAAATAAGGTACCACAGAGGATAAAAGATACACTGTCACAAAGTCAGGGGTCATTCCTAAAAGAATGAGAAACAAGCAAGCCAACCACTATGTAATAAAGTGTGTTGACTGTAGCTAAAGTATACTGAGAAAATGACCAGGAATGCGCTTAATTGCAGTTTTCAGAGATGACAAGAGAAATGTTAGTCAAATTCCTGGTAGCTATACTATAATAATATTAGGTACTTGTGGTCCACCTAATCATCAAGTGTGCCCATGGATGTAATAACATTGGAAAACACTCACAGGGCCTGGAGAGTTGCATGTAAGACCAAAAGACTGCTATTCCTAATATTTGACAGCAATTAGCAAACTTTTACACTTGGAAGTATTTTAGACTACCTATATCACAATTGTTTGGATAATGAAAAAATGGATACACACAAAACAAGGATTGAACAATTCAAATGGTTTCTCTTGTGCTACAGAAAAACTCAATTGCAATGCATTGGAAGGTTAACACAAACAAGAAGCCAAAATACTCCTTACCTGATTTCTCTTCTTGTTGTAAAGATTAGGGGCATAGCCAATGGATCCAACAATTTTCATGCTTTGCAGAATTGCTGGATCAACTGGAGGAGTAGGTCTGGAAGGAGACCATAGGCAAGATTAACAAAAGTACCTTTACATGAAGATAAGATCTAAAGGAGTGAATGTCTGAGTGGGCAAAGGGTGGATTGCTAACTGGATGGTAAGCAGAAATTAGTGGTTTAATGTATGCAAAAGAAAACAAGTCTAAGTATCCTTCATACACTGTTTAATGAGTTTTGTCAATAACATTTCACGACTCACAGACTTATGGTGGTGAGCATTACCCAAGAAACTAGTCATGAAACGAAAAACTCTACAAGGATTGAACAAATTTGCAATTAATTACAAAAATGGAGACTGTTTCCACTGAGCTCAATATTATTCATGAAATTGAAAAAATAGTTTACATTCTATGCATGGACTTCACATTTGCTGTAATATCTTTGTTATAATTCATACCTGTAACGAACTTTCATGTACTGCTCAGGCCAATCAGAGAGCAGCTGACTTGAGGGATAGTACATGGGGAAGGCAGCGAGGGATGACGTGTTGTCCGTCATGGGTAGGGTCTGGGTTGTGTCTTGAACATCAATCAAAACAGTTTCCTGAAGGAAAAAAAAATAATCACTTTCACTAAAAACAGCACATCAAGTTAGTCACCACTCAATACTTTTAGATGTGTAAGTATATCTAACCAGTAACATAATTTATGGGAATGTTCAATGTTTTGCTAACATCAATAACCTCTTTGTATTGATAATCTAATCTTAACAAAACATAAAGTCTATATACAGATATAAAAGACAGTATGAAGTGTTCAACTTCATCTAACTTTTCAAAATTCTTCTGTATAGTTTAGTTAAATACTATGAAAAATAAGAAAATAATATTTGATAAAATATTTGTGATGCGTCTCACAAAGAAGTATCACATGTACATTGAAGCTATTCACTTCTGAATTTATTCATCCATGTTTCTGCTTACTTTTATTTATCAAGGCAAAATGCTAGATATATAGGATTTGTGAATTTTGTGGCAAAAATGCAGAAGCTAAAATTTCTACACCAAGCCCACCCTTTACAACAGGAGCAGCCATAACTGTACTATATACTTTAAAAAATAGTAATAACATACCTGGGAGAAGTTATTGAAAGTAGGTTTGCTTCCTGAGGTGAAGAGGTGGAGGGATCCCAAACTGTCTCCAAACACAACAGCTTGAGAGGACGATGCAACATCAAAGGAAGTGATGACACTTTCTGGCACACAGCTCACCTGGAAAAAAAAAAAGTAGTAATACATATGAAGTTTTGGAAAAGAAAAATGTGTGGATTACTCAAGGAGTTTGCATGACAAACTGAGAATAGACAACTCACACATGTAAGATTATGTGGTATTATGAAGGCCATGAGAAAACAGATCAATAAATACCTTAATATAATAACCACCACATCATAATACCACTGACACTGACAACTTGAAAATGTCCAAAAACACCTTTACATTTTACTTTGGAAAGGTTGCAAAAGACAAATTAATAAACTTGACACCATGGGTACCCACCTGATAGTTCATACTCATGATGGAGTTATCTGGTTGGCCTGCATCCATCAACTGCCACTGTCCAAGGGGAGATACCACTGCCAGACACGAGGATAGGCCTGGAACGAACCTCAGAAGCAAGGGTGGCACCAGGGCTCGCAGAGGCAGGGAAAGCTTCATCATCCGAAGATCAAACACCATCACAAACTGATCCCCTAACATCTGACCCATTCTGAAAACAAATACATGCAGCTTAATCATCTTGTTTCCATTGTCCTTTGAACCAGAAGTGTATAGAGTTAAGATTCAAAATTCTGAAGATATAAACTGTAACATTCACAATTACAACAACTGGAAAACTTGAATATGTACCGAAAATATATTATTAGATTGAAAATGTTGATGTTCAGCCTACTTTAAAAACAAAAACATAGATATGGTCAAAAGAAAATTCCACACAAGTGGTCATTGAGTCCATGTAAATGGGTAATCTTTCTACTCCAAGCTGAATTATACCTCATTCTGGGAGCACTAATGATGGTGCTGATATTTATTGCAATATGTATCCTATTGTTCTGAACATAGTCCTATAAAATTTTGGAGTTGCTAAATAAGGACAGCTGCATGTCTGTCTCCAATCATCTCTCCCATGGACACAGGTGCTATTAAAATGTGGACATAATACTTTCAAGACAAACCTGTTTGAGAATCCACAAGTAGCAATGTAGTTTCCTAATACATCAAAATCTGAGAGGCTCCCAGTATGAGCTTGGAAGTAGTGCTCTTGGCGCAGTGTTCGAGGGTCATGGAGGACAATTCTTCCCGTGAGATCACCGTGGCACACAAATCTTGGGTGGTCACGCAGAATCACACAACCTTGGTCTCCTACTTGGTGCTGCAATAAATAAATGTGAGTTAGGTGGACAGGGGAGCCTGTGGAATGCTTAAAAAAAATTATGACATAATGAGCAGGTTTGGGGACATGTGTAACTGAAACAGCATGTGATGTCGCTTTGGCAAGAAGATAATGATTACAATTATGACAAAAATATTCTCATGAAGCTGTTCCACTATAATCTATCAGGCTGTTCCACTATCATCTATGTCCTTCCTTGAATCCTCAAGTTTCCAAAGTACTAATGTCAAGCTTTTCCAGACAAAGATCAGAATGTTAATGTAGTGAAATGGGAAAATAAATAAAAAACAGCCATACACTCATGCACATCAGACCAACCCTATATCTAAAACTTTGTCAAATATATCATAAACTAACCAATTCACTGTCTTTGAATGTACTTACACATCTTGTTTGCTTTCCTTGATTGAGGTCGAACTCCACCATTGATGACTGGTGTCCTCCCATAAGCAGACGATGAGAAAAATTGTTGCCCAGCTGAAGCATACACTGCATGTTTTCCAGCTGTGTCGACCTGGAAATTATTAGTTAATAAGATGTCAAACAATAAATAATACACAAAACCCTGATTATATGCTTCACAAAGGAAGAAAAATTCTAAGCACAGGCAGTCTTTTATATTTTGTTAGCTCCAATTGGAAAATACTTGATTATACAAGCCCTGCTAATTTGTATGAAAGCTCCAATCATTGATTGTTGTCTAGTTAATGACATAATTGCCAATATGTTTACTGAATCTTAACTTGACAACGTTGGAATACAACGTTGTCAAGTGTCCTGGTATTTACACAATATATTTGTTATTATCCTAAAAATGAAACAATCTTAACACTATATGACCTTATTGGATTATCCAGTTATTTAATTAAATTCATTCAAAGGTAGTAAATAGCTGACATATGAGAGGAAGCGAGAAGTATTGAGTGTGTGTGGCAGATGCGGGGCTTAGCTGACCCCACAGCTGCCACCAAATGCCTGCCAAATTCTCCTGGAACGACTATAGTGCATTTCATATGTAGAAGAAGGTCATGAGAAAACAAGGGAAACATGAAAACTGAGGCATCGACACAAAGGACACTCGCCTTTATAAAGAACCCATCAATATTTCCAGCTACTGGTCACTCGTCCTTTAAGGGTCAACAATTATTTAGAGAAGGGATAACTTTTGATAACAAATAAAATATGGTACTTACTGATGAGTAAAAGATGGCATTCCTTGTCTGGTACGTAAGTTGAGTGAGGTAGGAGTTAATGCAAGTAGCCCTTGGTCGATGGAACGCAGGTCACGGATTTCTTCAGAGGCATGCACTTGGAAGGACGTGTACTTCATGAGATCTGTGCTGAGGTACGATGTAACATGGCCCTGGAAGTAAGTCAACATATATTATATGACCCTTCATAATGACATAAGACTGATTAGTCACACCACACACATCCAATATGTCTACTCATGAGGGACTTTTACACAAGGAACTAAATATGCCACAATACATGACTTTCCCCCCTCCACTACATGGTCCTTTAAATCAACTAGTCAACTTACCCCAGCATTCCCCATCCAGACAAGTTCTTCTTTTCGATCAACTGTAACAGCTGACACCCCAAAACGATCTCCTCCATCAACCAGCAGTGACTGACTTTCCTGAAATTCTCCGCCACTCAAGAAATCTTGAGTATCGTGGGTGAACTCCCCAGCACCTGAGAATGCCTCTCCTGGTTCACCAGCATATAATTCAGCATATGCTGAGCTATCTTCACTGAATGTACTATTATCATTGTATCCTGTAATGAAAGAGAAGCAAATAATATTAAAAAACTAAGTAGCACATCCCACTACAAACATGATTTTTCCAAACATTCTAGCATAAGTATGAATTCAACAATAATCAGATAACCTGATTCTGATAGGCCTAAAGGTATGTTTAAACAATGAATTTATGATGAATTCAGGTAACTTGCAAGTACACTCTAGCACATTTAAACAATAAGTGTGTCTTTCAAGGCACTATTATTTTTTTCAGTTATCAGACATGTGTAGATTAAAGTCCTATCCTCCACACGTGACTCACCTAATATTTCATCACCATATTGAACTGCCGAGAAATCCATTGCTAATCGTGATGTAGTAAAACCTGAAAATTAAACAGAAGTGGATATTAGTTATTTTTTTCTAAAACAACCAACAAGGCAAAGAAGCGGGTGGTGTCTAACTTCTCAGGTAAGATGGGAGTTCCTAGCCGTACCCCAAAATCCATGCATATGTAGCTCCAAGCTCAAAATAAGGAAGACATGGCCTGGCAATTGCAAGTCCAGCACGTGATCAGACCACGGTGAATGAGCTACACAGACACATAATATTACACCTATTCTACAAGGGATAATAGAATAAAGAAAATGTGGTGTGGGTTTATGAACCCCTAAACTAACCCAACTGGCGAGTGGCTCATTAGGTTTGGTGCTTGGCTGGTGACCGTGAGGCAGCGAGTTCAAACTAAGCTTCTTGGTGATCATTTGCTGATGAGAAATTGCAATAGGGACACTAAAGGTCATTCCTATAAACTTTCTGTTCCCCGTTGTAACACTGATGTGAGAGCCCGCTTCTTCTCAATAAGAGTGTTAACATTTGGAACAGCTTGCCGGATTCTGTTGTTTCTGTCATCTCAGTGAATTCATTCAAGCACCAGTTGGTCAAGCATCTTGGTCAGATCTTATATGAGTTTGATTAATTTGCCATGTGGTTTGGTTGTTCTTTGGGTGTCTTGTTTGGATTGTTGTTATTGTCCATGCCATCTTATGATGTCATATTAGCCAACCATCTGACCAACTTCATGAAAATTCATCAGTTGCAGTTTTGGCCGGAGACATCACAGTTTTTTAATGGGGCATGCCCCCATCCAGGTAAGAAAATTAAATACTAAATAAGTATAAATTTCTCACTTGGGGAAGACCATATTATGAATAGGAATATTGGAACCAAGTAGCTGCCAACCTAACCTAACAAATTGGATACTAAACCAAGGAAGCTCTTGTTGCCCTTACACAAAACCTAGTAACCTTGAATTTAAACTTATAATTGTGAGGAGCGACACTGAAAACATATAGCAAGGAAATACACACAGCGGGATTTATCTCAGGCATTTGTTATTACAAGACTCCGTCCAAGTATTCCTCAGTCCTTACCATTCATTCATCAACCCAAGTACACCTCTCTGTCTTCATCATCATTCAGTTATCACCATCCATTCCTCAACCCAAGTAACCCTAGTCCTCAGTATTCAATTCTCAACCCAAGTAATCCTCAGTCATCATCATTCATTATTAACCCAACAAGAAATCCTCAGTCATCACCCTCAACCAAAACAAACCTCTCAGTCCTCACCATTCATTCCTCAACCCAAGTAACCCTCTCAGTCCTCACCATTCATTCCTCAACCCAAGTAACCCTCTCAGTCCTCAACATTCATTCCTCAACCCAAATAACCCTCTCAGTCCTCACCATTCACTCCTCAACCCATGTAATCTTCAGCCCTCAACCCAAATGACCCTTTTAATCCTCACCATTCATCCCTCAACCCAAATAACCCTCTCAGTCCTCACCATTCATTCCTCAACCCAGCACTTAACCCTGCCAGTCCTCACAATACGTTAAGATGAGATTCCAGCCTACCAGTGACCCTTTTCTCCCTCAGCCTCCATAAGCCACAACAATAACAAGCTACGTGTTCGGCTCCATTATCGTACTCAGAACATCGTATTTTCCTGTTTCTGCCCCGTAACAATTGCAGAAAACATCGATAATTAACCATTTGAACGCTAATTGTAAATGTGTGTCGTTATCAGTGTAGGTGCGACAGTTTTGTGCCTCAAGCAGACGAAAAAATATGCCTTGTACGACAATCTAGTAACGCTGTTCGGCTCGAGTGTGTGGATACGGCCCTTTACTTTCCTTTCCTTCTCCATTATCTATTGTCAAACCTTTCCTCAACTCTTGTAACTAAGATTGAGTTATATATTCATCTATACAAAACATGACACCCTTGCTTTACTGTAGTCATATCTATGTCTGCTCACTGAGGGACTCTGGACATGGATCTCAATAATAATAATAATAATAATAATAATAATAATAAAGACAAATTCTGAGAACTAGCGTTGAGTTTACGGTACGCAGCATAGATATGAGTAGAGCCGAACCAAAAAGAGGGAGACGGTGAGAAACAGGAGGGTCAATGATGAAATGGCAATGATTGATTGATTGATAGTTTATTGTTGCAGGGAAACAACAAGGGAGAAGGGAGGAACATGCCATCCAAACCCCCAGGCAGGACAAAGTGTGATTATACAACTATTAATACATGTGTAGGTAGCACCATGAAATTAAAAAGATACAATGGTAGGAAGGAAAGCACAACAAGGGAGGGGGCAGTACCTCCCCCTGGACAATAAGACAATAAAATGTGGGGACGGAGAACATTGCCCAAGCACTAGATGGGAATGAATACAGAGATAGAGTAAATACTAGTCCTTAAAGTAAAATACTGCAGAGATCACAGCCTTGTATAGCACGGCAGTAGTTCAGGCTGCCACACACGGCATCACCACCTTGGTGCAAACTGAGGGTGTTCCTTGAGGAGGATGTCATATATGTTACTAAATGGCAGTAACATGGTGGTTAAGAAGTAGTGGTAGGAGTTTATGGAAAACAGTTGTAAAGGCCATGAGAGGGAACACAGGATGGAGCACCTTCAGGGAAATAATTACAAAAGCCAAACTGAGGTTCCTCAAGAAAATGGAAAAGTTCACTGAAGATGGATAAATAAAATACTAAGGAGTTAGAGAAAAGGAACAAGAACTGAGTGAATACATAGCTCCTACTCAAAACGAGGATACTGGCAGGCAATCGCGAGTCCAGCATGAGATCAGACTATAGTGAACGACACAAAAAAGTGGTAGAATGAAAACATGAAATAAAAAAAGAGCACATACCGAATCTTCTGCGGTCCATTCTCCAAGTTGCCGAATATCTCGTCCCAGAGTACCAGGTCGCTCGCCGAATATCTCGTCCCAGAGTACCAGGTCGCTCGCCGAATATATCGTCTCTGCTTCAGGTCGCTCGCCGAATATCTCGTCGCACAGACTCAGCTAGGTGGCTTCGTAGCTTGGGTAGGTGTCTCTGCTTGCCAAGGCTCAGCCAGACTATGACTTATTGCCTCTCCTGGCCACTTATATTGCTAACCAAGGCCCACATGTGCGCGACCTCACCCGCCACCTGCCACCCAGACCCGACCCTCAACAAGAAGAGATTCCCACAACCACAAATCTCGCACAATTAAATTAATTTCTTATTAGACACTTTTAAGGTTTATGTTTCTATTCAAGGCTACAATACCGTAAAACATGTACAGGATAATACGTATTGTGTACATTTAAGCAACTCTTGCCAAATAAAAAAAGATAGATATAAGAGTATTCGGCTACTCCCTATGAGCTCCCCCCTACCTCCATTCTTCTCCCTCTGCCTTCCCCCAGTGTTTCCCAGCATGGTATACAATCTGATGAACATTTAGGGAGGGGGGGAGGATTTTTCATTTTTGGAAAATAATATTCATTTTTTGTATCTTCACTCCTATTGTCCAGATTTTGGGATTTTTTTAAAGTTTATTATTTGTGTTATTACTTCATAAGATTACTTACTACCTACTGGAAAGATTATTCACAAGAGTAGGCCTTTATAATACAGATTGCCAAAATTTGACGCAGAAATCTCTCTCTAGATTCTAGAGTAATAAATGAGAACTGTATTTTCCTAAGTAACATGCGGAGCATAAAAAGAAAAATGTAACATTCCTCAAAAAAATAACTGTTGGTTGCAGCCACAGACATCAATATCAACCATGGAAGAGAGAAAAAATGATAAGAATGAATCAACAAGAGGAATATAAACTTAATGGACTTCCATGTAAGAAAGCTTGAATTTGCGGTCAGCATCGAAAGCTCCACTAAAATTCTGAAAAAAATAAGGTATGTGAATGAGGTGAAAGAAAAAAATAATATCAATGTAAACTGACTTCAAAAACTAAACTAATAATGCTGAAAAACTGAAACATGACGGTAAAATCATTCCAAGACAACATAGAAGCAGCAGGACTTACCAACACTATATTATATAAGAAATAATATGAAGATGCGAGAATTAACGAAGCGCTAATTTTAGATAAATGTTAAAGTTCTCGGTATAGAAATAAATAACAGAGGAATGCAATAATAAACTCAATGAATGGCGAAATGATACATGCGCAACACGGGGGAAATAAGTCATAGGAGTGATTTCCGATGAAAGAATTATCTAAGTAGAAAAAAATGGGTCTCCAAGGAACGATTGGTGAAAATGTATGATTGGACGAGCGAAAAAAACAAACCCTTCTCTCTATCCGGAAATATAGACACGAAAGACTGAGTTAGATCACTTACGCAAAACAAGGTAATATATTAATGTACTCTCCATCATTGTGTTTTTAAGTGAACGTCTTCAATGATTGTGTTATCATGGCATATTGTTCAGCCTTGTACAGTGACCAAGTCTCTGGAAAGGAAATGGAGAAGCTTTTTATTTTCGCTTTTTCTCGTTGCCCTTGAGCTGCTTCCAGGGAAGGTAAAGCTTAAAATCACTATAATGAATGAGATAAGCTGCAGCAATAAATTGCAAATGGTTTAGAAAGCATATAAATACAAACGACACAATTTAAATCAGTAAATATCAAGAAATGGCAATGATCAGGACACATAATATCGGGAAAGGGCAACTATGGAACAGACACATCATCCGTGAAAAATTCAAATGATAATCAATATTAACAGTTGAGTGTGAAACAAAAATATGCATCCTGACATTTTTTATTATTATTAATGTAGTAACTTATAGGAATGCGAGATGGGTGGAGTCAAGTTGCTCCTGACCGGGAAGTAGGCGAGGAGGCGGGGGGAGGGAGATCATGCCTGCGTGCATCTCCCTCGCCAGTCAGGTCAGGACTCCTTTCTTGCCGCGTGACCTTACCTCTTCCGGTATGTTTAACTGATATGCCACATCAAGTTCGGACCCAAGTCATGTCCATCCATCCATCCATCCGGAGTGCCAGTCAAGTGACGTCGGCGACCATGGATCTCCATCTCCCCCTGTCGTCAGCCAGTCTGATCAGGTCAACGGTCCCTCGTCCACCACCAAGGTGTTGCAGAATCGTGTCCATAAATTTGAGTCGTTGTCTTCCTCTCGCTCGTCTCCCCTCTATTCTTCCCAATAGACAGGGCTTCCCAAAGTTGTCTCCCCTCAGGATGTGTCCCACGAATCCCAGCTGCCTCCTCCTCACATTCCCCAATAGGCATCTCTCTGTACCGGCCCTTCTCAAAACACTAAACATCCTCGGTCTATCCTTTACTCAAAATCTCAACTGGAAACTTCACATCTCCTCTCTCGCTAAATCAGCTTCCTCGAGGTTGGGCGTTCTGTATCGTCTCCGCCAGTTCTTCTCCCCCGCGCAGTTGCTATCCATATACAGGGGCCTTGTCCGCCCTCGTATGGAGTATGGATCTCACGTGCTCTTCTGGACAGAGTGGAGTCTAAGGCTCTTCGTCTCATCAGCTCTCCTCCTACTACTGATAGTCTTCTACCTCTTAAATTCCGTCGCGATGTTGCCTCTCTTTCTATCTTCTATCGATATTTCCACGCTGACTGCTCTTCTGAACTTGCTAACTGCATGCCTCCCATCCTCCCGCGGCCCCGCTGCACACGACTTTCTACTCACGCTCATCCCTATACTGTCCAAACCCCTTATGCAAAAGTTAACCACCATCTTCACTCTTTCATCCCTCACGCTGTAAATTCTGGAACAATCTTCCTTCATCTGTATTTCCTCCTGCCTACGACTTGAACTCTTTCAAGAGAAGGGTATCAGGACACCTCCCGAAATTGACCTCTCTTTCGGCCACCTCTTATGATTCTTTTTTAGGAGCAGCGAGTAGCGGGCTTTGTTTTATTATTGTTTCCTTTTTTTTGTGCCCTTGAGCTGCCTCCTTTGTTGTAAAAAAAAAAGATCTTTCTAGACAATTGTTATTACTATTATTATTATTATTATTATTATTATTATTATTATTATTATTATTATTATTATTATTATTATTATTGATATTATGATCATCATTATTATTGTTATTATTATTATTATTGCTATTATTATTATTATTATTATTATTATTATTATTATTATTATTATTATTATTATTATTATTATTATTATTATTATTATTATTGTCACTATTATCATTGTTATAGTGTAATTTTTTATCATTATTATGTTATCGATATTGTTACTGTCTGTTTTCAAGGACTTTATCGAATGTGATTTGTCTTCAGTTTAGGTTCATGTTTCCACGTAAATAAGTTTAATTAGGCACCTAGCGATGATCTAGTGAAGGTTTCCACGCCCTCCAGTAATATTAAATACTACTTCCGTCATGGAGCTTCGGCTCGACGGACCGTGGCAAATGTAGCTATATGAAAGTTTACATACGTATGTAAAACATTGTCTTATTATTATGTACCAATAAACATTTACCTACACGCATAAGGAAGGAGGGAGGTGATATGAGTGAGATACTTATGTGGGGGGAAGGAGGAGGTGGGTGTGGCGATCAGCAGCTGCTGCCGGGATTGGACAGAGAGAGGAGAGAGGTAATGGGAAAGGGGGCAAGGTGAGGGGGAGGAGGGGCTGGGGAGAGGAGATTAAACGTGACCTCACACCAGACTCTTCCGGATTGTTTACCGAGAGCCTAGTGATTTCACCTGAATTATCTTAACGAATAATTCAGTTTTGATATTGCTCATTTTACAAATATTTACATAAATAAAGGATATGTTTATGAATGCACTCTGTATGCGCCACTTCATTCACTCGCCACCCATATTCCAGGTGGTCCTTAATGGTCCTTACGAGCAAGATCTTGTTATTCGAGCAAGCTTCCATGGACACAACTGCCCTATTCATCTCAAGTCCTTCCCGGCAGGATCGCCTGACTTGCTCCACCCATGAGTTGCGTGGGCGTCCCATTGGTCCCCTCCTACTACCATACAAAACGTTAATTATTTTAGCGGCAGTAACATACTTCCTCGATTGAGGCTGCCGTCATAACTATTTAAAGAATGGTGCAACAATTAACCTCTTCCCTACAAAAACTGGGAATATGCATCAAACCGAATATTAACGAGTCTGTTAAAAATATATATGTGTGTGTGTGTGTGTGTGTGTGTGTGTGTGTGTGAGAGAGAGAGAGAGAGAGAGAGAGAGAGAGAGAGAGAGAGAGAGAGCACTGATCTGATCAGACACACTGCTTTCTGCTCCATGTGCATGTGTCCGTGTGTGTGCCGACTGCCATGACACATGAGTTCAAAGCACTCAAGACTGACATTGTTTTGTATCTGATTTGTTATTCATAATGATTTTAGATATTTAAGACTAATTGTAATATATTTGTATCAGTTGATGTGCAAGTATTTTTAATTGAAAAATAATTATGTGCAACTTGGGTAGTAACACTAACGATGTTTCTCGCAGCACAAATTTTATTTTTCTTCCTAGTGAATAAAATATACCAAAGATGAAAGTCGTGGTTGGTTCGTGATCAATTCTAATAAAAGCGAAGCTTGAATACATTTCCAATTTCTATACTTCCCAAACAATATTGTCACAAAGCAAGTATGGAGTGAGTGGGGAATGATATTTGATATCGCTATCACTCTCTCTCTCTCTCTCTGCTTAACTATATTACAAACGTGGAATAGCTATGCATACTACACTAATTACATTAAAATCAATAGATAAATATAAGGAAAGACATAAATAGACATATATACATAAAGTATGAGTGGGTGTATATTGCAATGTGTGTGTGTGTGTGTGTGTGTGTGTGTGTGTGTGGCTCCACCCAGGACAAGTCAACGCAGCGATTCAGGTGGTCGAGCTTCTGATGTGTGTGTGTTGGGGGAAGCAGGTGATAGAGTGAGTACACCTGTGTGGCACCTGTGGTGGCTGCATGAGTGAGAGATGATGATGATGTGTATGTGTGTGTGTGTGTGTGTGTTTGGGTGAGTGGGGGGGAGTGAGGTAGCCAAGGTATCCATATGAGAGGATTAGTGGTAAAAGACCTTCCCAGTACTGAGCTGCTCCACCCAGGTCAGATTAACGGAGCGGGTCAGGTAGGTCAGGTCGAGCTTCTGATGTGTGTGTGTTAGGGGAAGGGGGGTAGTGTGGGTGATAGAGCGAAGACACCTGTGTGACACCTGTGATGGCTGCATGAGTGAGAGAGGACTTACTGACTGCAATGATATGTCATCTGCTCAGGAATAAGTCTTCCGTGATGAAACATATGCTCGGACCGGTTCGTAAAAATGAAAAAAAAGTCTTGCGTGATGAAACGTAAAAATGAGCTTAGATGGAGTGTGAGAGAGTTTAGAACTTGATCGATTATAAATTAATGAAGTGAGGCAGCAAGTTACAGAAGGAGGAGGAGGCAGATTAGGTTGGAAAGGGAAAAAAGTTGAATTACATCGAGAGAGAGAGAGAGAGAGAGAGAGAGAGAGAGAGAGAGAGAGAGAGAGAGAGAGAGAGAGAGAGAGAGAGAGAGAGAGAGAGATGCTGCATGCATATTCTCCTCCTCCATCCACCTGCCGCGTTGACTCGTCCATTAGCGCAACATTCTGAGGGCGGCTGTTTGTGATTAGTTTGCAAACACTTTCTAAAACAGTTCGGAACGTGTTTGCAAACCACAGCATAACACAAACATGCAGGTAACAGCGTCCCTCAAGAGAGAGAGAGAGAGAGAGAGAGAGAGAGAGAGAGAGAGAGAGAGAGGAGGGAGCGGACGTGATCACATGAACGGTAATCAGTTTCAGTTATCAGTCGGTGTTGAGAAGGTTGAGGGGCAGCTCGTGTTCATCCTTCCTCCTAAGTTGTTGAAGAAGAGCGCCGAGTAAGACCATGGATCCCGTAGGCGTTCATGAAGTAAGAACTCCAAACCAACATCAGGACCGAGGAACCCTTGGAGGTAGAGATTATAGATTAATAATAAATAAACAGAGAAACAAAATCATTATCTTTAATATGAAAGATAAACCAGAGAGTATAAGATATCACTCTTAGTATTGGTGATAGAATGAAATATTTGGGAAGGCTGATAAAAGACAAAGGGAATTGTTTTCAAGCTCCAAAGGAAGAAATGTGTTTTAAAGCAGGAAGACTGGCAAACATGACACATAATAATAGGGTAATAGAAAATAGGTTAAATAGAAAAAAAAAGTTCTGAAATTTTGATAGGTTAAGTGTGTTGGAAAGCTGTGGCATTGTCATCTATTTCATATGGGGTAAACATAATGAGTATAACAAAGACAGACATAGATAAACTACAGAGGATAGAGAATGGGGTGTTTAGAAAAAAAATGTGTGCATTGACATATGCTCAGAAGGCAGCACTCAGGGGGTATATAGGAGCTTCTAGTGTTGGGATAGGATATAAGGGAGGAACAGTGGTAGATATGTGCTGGTGGAAGGAAATGCTTTAGTGATAAGGGTGGGAGAAGAGATGATAGAGAGGAGACACCTATTGGACCAGCAGCACAGGAGCAGTGGAGTTGAGTGTGAGTTTGAGGAGTGAGATAGAAGAAGGTATGAGACAGAAAATAAGAAAAGTTGATGCAAGAGAGTGGATGATAAAAATGGATGAGAAACTAAGCCCTTAAATTTGTCAAAAATGGAGAGAAGATAGAGATGGGAGGACAAGAGGAGATAAATAATAAAGACCGAGCTTCAGAAATACTGTTCAGATGTAGAACTAACAACTTAAAAGCAGAGTACAGGAATATATTTTGGAAGGAAGCATATAAAAAAGAAAGAACGAAAAGTGTGAGGCTGCAACAACCATATATAAGTCTGCTGATGATCCATGCACTCTCTTCTTTGTTATATGGGTATTGAACACATGTCTCTTGTATTATTGTAAATCACTTTATGTATTGCCTGGGGGTCGGGATGGCATGTTCCTCCCTTCTTCTATATATCGTGTACGTTTGCAACAATAAAGCATCATCAAAAAGTGAAAGAGCTAAACACAACAGAAAACGTGTTAGATGCAGCCAGGCGTCACTTCCACAGAGTTATATATAACTCTGTGGTCACTCCAGATTACAAGGTTCAACACCACACTAGGAAAGTCCAGTTTAAAAAATTTAATACACAGGGGCTGTCGAAAGGAACCAAGGCAGCTGCCCACCTCTGTACAAAATACTACTGCTAAGGTTCTCAACTCGTTTCAAGCAACGACCCCCCCCCAAAAAAAAAAATGTGGACAATTTCATTCTTGAGGAAGGATAAATTAAGCATACGCAACAAGCATTTTGTTTTGGAATATATATGGCTACATCACTTTGTGACAGTATTAAATAGGCTATAGCCGCGCGGCAGCTGAATGGAATGAACAGGATGGCTCGTCACCTCGACTCGTACTGTAAATCTTGGATATTCATTTTATAAAAGATTAAATTTAGAAGCTGAAAGTGACTCGAAGTGTCATTTTTTTAAAAAAGAAATAATATAATAAAATGAAAGACCATTTTTTTCTCAATTTGTCCCGAATTTTCAATAAATTTATAATTATGTAGCTTCATTTTACAGTTTATTGCCAAATATAGTGGACGTCCTGTGGACCACTCAAAAAGTCACCATGGACCACCAGTTGAGAACCACTGTTTTAAGAAGTCATCAAAGTCACAGCTCATGTACAGGCTAGGCCTACTGTGTTCCAAGAAAGTAATCAAATTCATGTACAATTCTAGGATGTAAGTTTTCTACATGCATGTAATTTTGAAAATGAATCATTCTATGTATTAATTTTGTAAGTAATTAGTCTTATACACTAACATCATCATATTAGCAGGACGCGTACCACAATAATTATTGAAATAAGTCTACGGACTTTCTTGTGTCATCATGGGGAGTGTATAATGTACTATTACCCACACATAGGCTGTGAGATACAATCATGTATAACTTCCAAATAAACAATCAATCAATCCGACAGTAAGCTTAGAGAATGGAGTGCCGTTACAAAGGCAAACTCCCGACCTTGGAGTCCTAGCATTACCAGTCGTACAATAATTATAATCTTTTTGTGACAGATTTTGAATGGCACTGAAACAGATCAAATAGACTGATCAAAATTTAATTGAGACATACTAAAGTAATAGCTAAAGGTCTTAAATGGGGGCAAGGTGCTACAATGGTGATCATAGTGAAATAAACATATTCATAGTGAAATATACACTCACAGTGAAATAAACATATTCTTAGTGAAATAAACATATTCATAGTGAATATACACTCACAGTGAAATAAACATATTCATAGTGAAATAAACATATAGTGAAATAAACATATTCATAGTGAAATAAACATATTCATAGTGAAATATACACTCACAGTGAAATAAACATATTCATAGTGAAATAAACATATTCATAGTGAAATAAACATATTCATAGTGAAATATACACTCACAGTGAAATAAACATATTCATAGTGAAATAAACATATTCATAGTGAAATAAACATATTCATAGTGAAATAAACATATTCATAGTGAAATAAACATATTCATAGTGAAATAAACATATACCTAGTGAAATAAATAAACATATTCATAGTGAAATAAACATATTCATAGTGAAATATACACTCACAGTGAAATAAACATATTCATAGTGAAATAAACATATTCATAGTGAAATAAACATATTCATAGTGAAATATACACTCACAGTGAAATAAACATATAGTGAAATAAACATATTCATAGTGAAATAAACATATAGTGAAATAAACATATTCATAGTGAAATATACACTCACAGTGAAATAAACATATTCATAGTGAAATAAACATATTCATAGTGAAATAAACATATTCATAGTGAAATAAACATATTCATAGTGAAATAAACATATTCATAGTGAAATAAACATATTCATAGTGAAATATACACTCACAGTGAAATAAACATATTCATAGTGAAATAAACATATTCATAGTGAAATATACACTCACAGTGAAATAAACATATTCATAGTGAAATAAACATATTCATAGTGAAATAAACATATTCATAGTGAAATATACACTCACAGTGAAATAAACATATTCATAGTGAAATAAACATATTCATAGTGAAATAAACATATTCATAGTGAAATATACACTCACAGTGAAATAAACATATAGTGAAATAAACATATTCATAGTGAAATATACACTCACAGTGAAATAAACATATTCATAGTGAAATAAACATATTCATAGTGAAATAAACATATTCATAGTGAAATATACACTCACAGTGAAATAAACATATTCATAGTGAAATAAACATATTCATAGTGAAATAAACATATTCATAGTGAAATATACACTCACAGTGAAATAAACATATAGTGAAATAAACATATTCATAGTGAAATATACACTCACAGTGAAATAAACATATTCATAGTGAAATAAACATATTCATAGTGAAATAAACATATTCATAGTGAAATATACACTCACAGTGAAATAAACATATAGTGAAATAAACATATTCATAGTGAAATATACACTCACAGTGAAATAAACATATAGTGAAATAAACATATTCATAGTGAAATAAACATATTCATAGTGAAATATACACTCACAGTGAAATAAACATATAGTGAAATAAACATATTCATAGTGAAATAAACATATTCATAGTGAAATATACACTCACAGTGAAATAAACATATAGTGAAATAAACATATTCATAGTGAAATAAACATATTCATAGTGAAATATACACTCACAGTGAAATAAACATATTCATAGTGAAATAAACATATTCATAGTGAAATAAACATATTCATAGTGAAATATACACTCACAGTGAAATAAACATATTCATAGTGAAATAAACATATTCATAGTGAAATAAACATATTCATAGTGAAATATACACTCACAGTGAAATAAACATATTCATAGTGAAATAAACATATTCATAGTGAAATATACACTCACAGTGAAATAAACATATTCATAGTGAAATAAACATATTCATAGTGAAATATACACTCACAGTGAAATAAACATATTCATAGTGAAATAAACATATTCATAGTGAAATATACACTCACAGTGAAATAAACATATTCATAGTGAAATAAACATATTCATAGTGAAATAAACATATTCATAGTTGGGGCACTTTGCTTTGCTACGATACAAAGCGATTATGATTCATTTGCTCACCCAGTGTTAATCATTCGGTTGACTGAACGCAGCCCAGTTTGCTTGAATATATAATAGTATCTTTTGCACTCACTCTGTATCCAAAGGGCGCTGGCTAAATACTGAGTGACAGAGGCTAACTCGGAAGACGGAGCAGAACGTGAATAGTAGGCTACGTGTATCAGACCAGCATTTGCGTCACCCACACACATGGCCCACACACTAACTGCTCAGCACCTGAGAGAGAAAATGTTTAAATTGAATAAACAAATTATTTTACATCTCCATTGAATTTTTGTACAACTTCCGGGATTGTCGTATTATCGTACAGGCGTTATTGTACATCGTACAAACGGTCAGATTTCCGTATTTGTACGACAATTATTAATTATATTATTCAGCCTTTTTATGAAAGGATGTAGTACAATAATACAGATGCAAGTACGACAATTTTGACTGGTTTAGTACGACACCTTGGGCTAATTCTGGCAGCGCTGCCTTGGAACTCTCAGCTGGGGGCCGAGGCAGGGGGGGACGATGATCCGACGATCAGCTGTGCAGGCTGCGGATTGTGCAGAGGGGCGGGGCGGCACCACACGGCAGGAACGCGTGGCACACGGCTGGCACCAATAGGTCCCGTAGATAGCGCCACAGTGTGTTCAGTGGCCGAGGAGACGAGAACACGGGAGGACACGCTATCCCTGCACCAGCTGTCCATGGGGAGGGGACGAGCCAGCCACAGCCACCCGTTCCTTTGTGTGAGTATTGGCTGGCCCACAAGGAAACACAGAAACAGTGTCCATGGGGAGTAGAGGCCATGGGAAGTAGAAACCATGGGGAGTAGAGGCCATGGGAAGTAGAAACCATGGGGAGTAGAGGCCATGGGAAGTAGAAACCATGGGGAGTAGAGGCCATGGGAAGTAGAAACCATGGGGAGTAGAGGCCATGGGAAGTAGAAACCATGGGGAGTAGAGGCCATGGGAAGTAGAAACCATGGGGAGTAGAGGCCATGGGAAGTAGAAACCATGGGGAGTAGAGGCCATGGTGAGTACTAAGGCCACAAGGAAACTCACCAGACGTAGATTTAAGCTTGCTAAACTCACCAGGCGTAGATTTAAGCTTGCTAAACTCACCAGGGGTATATTTAAGCTTGCTAAACTCACCAGGCGTAGATTTAAGCTTGCTAAACTCACCAGGCGTAGATTTAAGATTGCTAAACTCACCAGGCGTAGATTTAAGCTTCCTAAACTCACCAGGCATAGATTTAAGCTTGCTAAACTCACCAGGCATGGACATAAGCTTGCTAAACTCACCAGGCATGGACATAAGCTTGCTAAACTCACCAGGCATGGACATAAGCTTGCTAAACTCACCAGGCATAGATTTAAGTTTGCCAAACTCACCAGGCATAGATTTAAGCTTGTTAAACTCACCAGGCGTGGATTTAAGCTTGCTAAACTCACCAGGCATGGACATAAGCTTGCTAAACTCACCAGGCATAGATTTAAGCTTGCTAAACTCACCAGACATAGATTTAAGCTTGTTAAACTCACCAGACATGGATTTAAGCTTGTTAAACTCACCAGGCATGGATTTAAGCTTGCTAAACTCACCAGGTGTGGATTTAAGCTTGCTAAACTCACCAGACATAGATTTAAGCTTGCTAAACTCACCAGGCATGGATTTAAGCTTGTTAAACTCACAAGGTGTGGATTTAAGCTTGCTAAACTCACCAGGCATAGATTTAAGCTTGCTAAACTCACCAGGCATAGATTTAAGCTTGCTAAACTCACCAGGCATGGATTTAAGCTTATTAAACTCATCAGGTGTGGATTTAAGCTTGCTAAACTCACCAGACATAGATTTAAGCTTGCTAAACTCACCAGGTGTGGATTAAGCTTGCTAAACTCACCAGGTGTGGATTTAAGCTTGCTAAACTCACCTGGCATAGATTTAAGCTTGCTAAACTCACCAGGCATAGATTTAAGCTTGCTAAACTCACCAGGTGTGGATTTAAGCTTGCTAAACTCACCAGGCATAGATTTAAGTTTGCTAAACTCACCAGGCATAGATTTAAGCTTGCTAAACTCACCAGGCATGGATTTAAGCTTGCTAAACTCACCAGGCATGGATTTAAGCTTGCTAAACTCACCAGGCATAGATTTAAGCTTGCTAAACTCACCAGGCATAGATTTAAGCTTGCTAAACTCACCAGACATAGATTTAAGCTTGCTAAACTTACCAGGTGTGGATTTAAGCATGCTAAACTCACCAGGCATAGATTGAAGCTTGCTAAACTCACCAGGCATAGATTTAAGCTTTCTAAACTCACCAGGTGTGGATTTAAGCTTGCTAAACTCACCAGGCGTAGATTTAAGCTTGCTAAACTCACCAGGCGTAGATTTAAGCTTGCTAAACTCACCAGGCGTAGATTTAAGCTTGCTGAACTCACCAGGCATAGATTTAAGCCTGCTAAACTCACCAGGCATAGATTTAAGCTTGCTAAACTCACCAGGCATAGATTTAAACTTGCTAAACTCACCAGGCATAGATTTAAGCTTGCTAAACTCACCAGGCATAGATTTTAGCTTGCTAAACTCACCAGGTGTAGATTTAAGCTTGCTAAACTCACCAGGCATAGATTTAAGCTTGCTAAACTCACCCGGCATAGATTGAAGCTTGCTAAACTCACCAGGCATAGATTTAAGCTTGCTTAACTCACCAGGCATAGATTTACACTTGCTAAACTCACCAGGCATAGATTTAAGCTTGCTAAACTCACCAGGCATAGATTTAAGCTTGCTAAACTCACCAGGCATAGATTTAAGCTTGCTAAACTCACCCGGCATAGATTTAAGCTTGCATAACTCACCAGGCATAGATTTACACTTGCTAAACTCACCAGGCATAGATTTACACTTGCTAAACTCACCAGGCGTTGATTTAACCCTTTCCATGTGTAGTGCGACGACTATGCTTGATGAACGAGCCTCCCTTAACCCACTTAGCCAGTGCTGTACCTCTTTGGCCGACTCGGTAAGGAATGGCTCTCCCGTCACGCTGGTCGCAGGTTCAATCCCAGGCAGCTGGGGAATACCCTCTCCTTGTTGTGATTAATTTCTCGTGTGTTTCGATACACGCAGAGGACGTGTGGGACCGAGAGAGTAATAGAAAAAAGAGAATAGAAAATCTCGACATTAAACTGGTGGCAAAGCGGTGGGCATCCTATCCTGCGGTTATGTTGAGTTTCCCCGAAGGGGTAACAGGTAGGATGGCCCATGCTCTCCGAGGATAATAGAAAATGGGAGAGTTGGAGGTATGTCTCTACGGGGACATTGTGGAATAGTGAACCGATAGTGGTCACTGTCTAAGGTCTCAACACACAGAAATTAATCTACATAGAGGGGAAAATCGTGTAGTGTGGCGACTATGCCTGATGAACGAGCCTCCCATAACCCACTTAGCCAGTGGGGTACCTCTTTGGCCGACTCAGTAAGGAGTGGCTCTCCCGTCACGCTGCTCGCAGGTTCAATCCCAGGCAGCCGGGAAATACCCTCTCCTTGTTGTGATTAATTTCTCGTGTGTTTCGATGCACGCAGAGGACGTGTGGGACCGAGAGAGTAATAGAAAAAAGAGAATAGAAAATCTCGTCATTAAACATACGTGACACAGACGTCGGCGTCACAGTATGGAAAGGGTCAAGAGGAAATGGAAGAGGATTAATCCTCTTCTAAACCTTTCAATTCTCCTCTAAATTCCTCTTAATCCTCTTCCACTTCCTCTTAAAGAGGTTTAGAAGAAAATTAAGAGGAAATGGAAGAAGATTAAGAGGTTTAGAAGAGGACTAATGGTGATGACGTCAGACGCCCTTCGGACGCCGATGTCGGCGCCGCTGGATTGAAGGGGTTAAGGTTGATAAACAACCCGTTAGGTCAGGGCACGTCAGGCAAGGTTAAAATTAGATTAGATTAGTTAGGTTAGGAATATAAGGACATTGAATGAAGAGAAGTAGGTCAGGTTAGGTTAGATTTAGTTAAGTTAGATCAGGTCAGGTCA